>NW_024380966.1:0-10317 GCF_016835505.1 Polypterus senegalus | reverse complement strand
GGATAAACGAACTTGCTCTGAACGTCCTAGACGTTTATGTTGCATTTTGTGGTGGCGATCGATTGACTTCTACACTGGTGTTCGTTTGTCTCTGTCTAACGCCAGCCTGCAGCCCAAATTGTAGTTTGTGTGTTAACCTGTGGAGGCAGTGTCGGGAACTGGATATGAAAGCCCTTGTCGTTTTATTTAAGGTGCCTCCTTTCAATATGGACCATTTTGCTATGTTAGATATTAATCTTCTTGTTTTAAAAATACTCACGACGTAGGGAGAGAAAAAATCGCCGCCGCTACTTGGTTCATCCTCTGACTGCACAACGTCGGGTTAAAGGAAGTTTTTTTGTGCTTTATGAAGAAATGCAAAATTCAGCAAGTTTTTAATTACTGTCGGATGTCGGTTTCCACTTTTGATTGTCTGCTGCAGCTGGTGCAATGCCACATTGCACGCCGATCAACCAATATGCGACTTGGTGTTAGCCCCGAAGAGAGACTACTTGTTACTTTGAGGTAAGGAAACAGTAGTCGAATGTGCGCTTACACCGGTGTTATGCACTGAAATGCCCTCCCCCGCCATGGATTGCCCCCCTACATAATCGTTATCAAATATTATATTAGAACATAAATTAATAGGTTCATGGTTTACAAATTACATGAGACAATAAAATAAAATAAGCAATATGAAAATATATATGTTGTATATGAAAACATAAAAATATTAATATTAATATCCGGTCCTCCGAAGCGTAAAATAAACGCGCAGAAAACGAACTAGAAGCGGTTTCCTTGCGTTCGTTGGGTTTTGAACGCCAAGAAAAAGCTGCATGCAACGTTTTTTTGATGCCGTATAAACGCACGTCACCAAAGCCCGTGTGAACACTCTCATTTGACTCCTACGTGTAGAAAACACTCGGTGCTTGATCCGCGCTCATCGGACTCTACGAACGCAAAAAAAACGCTCGATTTTAACGCCCGTGTGAACAAGGCCTTAGTGATGAGTGAGTGAGTGAGGGCTTTGCCTTTTATTAGTATAGATCAAAATGTCAGAGGAGAGCCACCTGTGTGTGCCCTCCGCCTGACAACAATTAGCCCACTGTTAAACAATGAATTAACTGCCACAGGGTTACTGGTTAGGGCACCTGCCAATTACCATCAAGTTATACTCATCAGAAAGACTAAGCTTGGGAATAACAGGTCAGTGGCCAAAGGAATGGGAGATTAGAATAAATGTTGAAATGCTTGTAACAGATGCATGCCTAACAGAGACATTAGACATCTGTTTAAATGAATGGTATTTAGTATTAGCAAATCAAGGCAGTGAAGACATACACATAGCTGAAGGACAGGCCATATGTAAATTGCACATAGAAAAAGTCACACCTGTTTTAGTTAGTATTGAACAGTTTAAAGGAGAAATTGGAGGGAAGGTATGGGTATTAACTCCAGGGCAAAAGCCTAGGGCAGGAGAAATACTAGCTGCAGGACCAGGAGACACTAGAATGGCTCTTTTAACGGGCTCTCAGTCGCCCCTCTGCTTTACCTTACACAGATTATCCTCATGTGTGGAATAATCAGAACAGACGGTTTATGGACCGGATGGAGCCGATGCACCCCCTACAATAAAGTCTTTTGGGCAGCTGATACGCCAGGAACGGAAAAGTATGTGACCTTGAACTTCACACTTACCAAGAACTGTACCTGGCAGTTACGAGACAAGACACTTATGGCTCCGTTTTCCATGAAACTGGAATATCCTGAACTGTTACCTCTACCTGAGATGACTTATGAGGATACTGAAATAACTGTGACTGTGCATAATAACGTATCTGCCTGGTTGGCTATGATGAATTTTAAACCTGATTCTAATGGAGTATCATGTTGGACAATTGAAGGGGGGAAACCATTGACTGCAATATCAACAGCCGAGAATGATGTAATCTTATATGTATTTAAACAAGAAGAAACAACAAATGTAAAAGGTACCAGTAATGTTATGGGAAATTCATAAGAATTGGAGAGGGAATGGTTATCCATTTGATGCAACATTACTTAGACAAATGAAAGGTTGTAAAAAAGCTAGGATAGCACATAAAATAATTACTGTAGCACTCAACATTAATGTTAGTGGGTTTGATATAAAACGTCACGAGTTTCCAAGAGGGGAACATATAGTACCACGCAGTACAGGTTCAACAGGTGCAACTGTGGAAACATACAATCCTTATGGCCTCCTCATAAGGTAGAAATAAAACAAAGGCCAAAGCGAGACATTTGGGGAGCTATAGGAACTGGTTTAGGAGTAGGAAGGTTAGGCCGAGGGTGTCTTAATACTGCTGATATAGCATCACTATATAACAAAATATCATCTATTGGTGTGAAACAAGCCAATAGTTTCCAAATTTTGGCTCATTGGCATTTACAGGAGTTGCTTTTATGGAAGACTCACCATGGGTGGTTAGATGAGTCCTTATGGACTGGTTTGCAAAGCCAATGGGCCATAGATGAAGAATCAGCTTGCTATTTAAAACAGATTATTGCTATACAGCAGTATTTAAATTTTAAGACAGATTGGGGATTCAAAGACCCCCAACACTGGAGAAAAGAATTAAAATTAAAATGCCAAGCTGTATTTCAGGTAGCAGCCACTGCTGAAGAGGACAATGTTTGGTGTCCATTTCATGTTTTGCCTGTTTTACTAGGAGGAACATGGTGGGCACCCATAGTAGATAGACAATGGATAGATCTGAATAATAATACTGTTGAAGCTGCCTTTTGTTATAACTGGCAAGAAGGGTTCGTATGTCAAAGGGTGGGTACATTGCCACACCCCTGTTTGCATCCTTTAGCGGAGACTGTTATTGGCACCAAATAGCAGTTAATTTCAAACTGATACCACTTCTGCATGTGCAGTGACAATAAATAACATAACTTGGAGTGATGGTACCCATTACAAGGGCCCAGGGGTATCCTGTCGCACCAATGTTAGTACTATATGAGATGACTATTATGGAAGAACTTACATGTTAACCACATTGGAGGATATACATTGGGAAGCAGAAGCTAACCCATTCCTCCATTTACAATTTGCCTATGAGAAAGAATTACCTAAATATAAAGCGATTTTAGAGCATGCTAAACAATATGAACATCTTTTTAATGTAACGTTACAAAAAGCAAGGGACCTACTAATAAGATTGAAAACTGATGAAAAGAAAGTAATTACCTCTGCAGAAGAAACTGAAGAAATATCCACACATCACTGGTGGGATTTTTTTCACTAAGTGGTCACCATCTAGTAACACTACAGTATTTTAAATATACTTGTTCATCACTGTTAATTATTCTTATTATCATTTTTACCATTACAAATATTTACCTACATTTGCGTATTAGACGCGTGAAGCAGGAGCTAGATCGGCACTACACCCCACGTCTTTACAAGCATTCTTGAGGAGCTGTTTACAGGGGGATCGAGTACCTTTTGCTTTGTGGATAAGATCCTCAGGGATTGTTTTGTCACAGATCCAGTGACAAAGGGTGGTTTGATATAATGACTTTGTTATAATATTAAGATTTATATCACTGTCTCTGTTCAGACCCTTTTTAAATGTATTTTTCATTCTTTTTCTGTGTAACAAGCAGAGCTGAGCCAGATTTAACACATAGCGTCTCGCATTTGAACTGTTTAGTTTATGTTTGACCTGCTTTTCTTTTTTTTATTATTGTGGATCGTCTACAATATACGGGGCCGGAAAACCCCAAACCTTTGTGCTGTCTCCTTTTGGAGTTATTACAGTGGCGTAGTCGGCAGGATACAAGATCCCCGGAAATGACAGAGGGACAGGACCTGAATACCGTGCTGCAGGGGATGAATGCCCAACTCCAAGCAAGCCGCTACCACCCGGGAGTTGGAGGCTACGAAGGCCAGGCTGGCAGGAGCCCCAGCGAGGCGGACCTGCCCAAACTGCGCCTCCCCTCTGGTGCCGAGTCGTATTTGGCCATTTTTGAATGGACGGCCACCCGGAACAAGTGGCAGCGGTCCGAGTGGGCGTCCATTTTGGCGCCTTACCTGAAGGGGCCTGCGCAGCGGGCCTATTATGACCTTCCCGAGGAGGAGGCCGTGAACTACAACCTCCTCAAACCAGAGATCCTGGCCCGCTACAGCATTAAGCCGGGCCAGCAGGCGGCAGAGTGGCGGAACTGGCAGTTCAACCCCAAACAACCTGCCCGTGCCCAGGCGTTCGAGTTCTGGGGCAAAATGGGCCGCTGGCTACGGCCAGAGGGACCCCAGGCCCAGAAAGTAGTTGAGCAGGTGGCCTGTGAGGGCCTGGTAAATGCCATGCCCAGTTCCCTCGCCAAGCAGGTCCGGCGACATCCTTAAAAGGATATGCCGGGTCTCCTGGAAGTCTTGGAGCGTCAGCTTGCGGTTCTCCAAGTCGGGGAGTCAGAAAGGTCTGCTCGTGGGAACCGACAGGGACGGGTGGCCAACCCGAGCCCCCTCGGCTCGCTGCGGAAGCACCGTCAAGGCCTAGAGAAAAGCCGGGCCCTCCGCTGTTACAAGTGTGGCGAGACCGGTCATCTGCTGTCAGCCTGTCCCCTGAACAGCACGACCGAGCTGATGGACTGCACCTGGGCATCTACGGAGAGGTACTGTACCCCGTCGCATCCCTTGGCGAGTCTGAACACGTAAGTGGTGTTATTGAATGGGCACGCGGTGGTGGCTTTGTTTGATTCCGGCAGCAACATAACCATTGTGGCTCGCTGTTGTGTTACCGCGGCAGTGGCTGAAAAAACACCTACAAGTCACTTGTGTGCATGGGGGGACCAAGTCATATCGTTCCGTACAATGTTATATCACCTGGAAGGGGGAGTTAACTAATTTGATGGTCGCTGTGTTGCCGGAACCCCCCTATCTGGTGATTTTGGGACATGACTGGTCAGAAAAAAATTGCGGTAAGACACACACCGCTCCCGGGGCCTCGTTCGATCTGGTCATGAGGGGCAAGGCGCCTCCCTGCGGTCTCCACGCCGTGCTCTGGGGCAGGCCCTAATGGCGCTGGTACCTCGGGAGACGTTCCCACGGTGACGGGCCCTGACCAGGAAGATTCCGCCGGGGAAGGGACTAGCCAGGGAACTCTTCCGGGGTCCAGGCCACAGGACCCTCTGGGTAGCCTGGATCACCAATTTCGGTCCACGCCGGCCTCATTTAAGAGGGAGCAGTGGAATGATGATTCCCTGCGGTTTGCCCAGAATGCGGTAGTTCTGCCTAATAGCTCACAAGCCGATGGTTCCACACCACGCGAACCCTTCTTTGTGCTTGAAAATGATCTGCTGTATCGGGTGGCAACCCACGAGGGCGAGGTGTGGAAGTTGCTGCTAATTCCGCGTACCTTCCGGCGGGAGGTATGCGAATTAGCTCATGCTCACCTCCTGGGCGCCAATCTCGGGGCCGAAAAGACCTTGGAGAGGATTAAGCTCCGTTTTTACTGGCCTGGGATTAACGAGGAGGTCCGGCGCTTCTGTCAATCCTGTCCGGAGTGTCAGACCCGCCAGATTCCCAGGAGGGACCGTGCTCCTCTCGTCCCTATACCCCTAATCGACATCCCCTTCGACAGAATAGGGGTCGACTTAGTAGGACCCTTGGATAAGCCGTGGATATAAATATATATTGGTTATGGTGAATTACGCCACCCGATACCCAGAGGCGGTTCCCCTGCGCTCCGCTAACACAAAAGGCATTGCACGGGAATTTGTTCTCCAGAGTGGGTAGACCCAAAGAAGTCCTCACGGACCAGGGTACACCCTTTACCTCGGATACGTTCAGGAGGTGGCCAGATTACTCCGAATAAAGCACCTGAAAGCGTCTGTCTATCTAACGCTTAAACAGATGCTCCGCAAGGTAGTCAGCGCGGACAGTAGGAACTGGGATCAGCTCCTCCCGCTGGTGCTTTTTGCCTACCGGGAGGTACCTCAGGCCTCTATGGGCTTCTCCAAAGCGTCGACAGTGTCGAGCACCCCGTGATGTACCTCAGCCGGAAACTGATGGACTGGGAGACCCGGTACGCGGCAGTGGAGAGGGAGGCCTTGGCCATAAAGTGGGCGGTGACCCATCTCCGTTATTACCTGCTGGGTCGTGAATTCACTCTGGTGAGTGATCACGCTGCACTTCAGTGGATGTCCCTACATAAAGAGTCGAATCCGCGGGTCACCAGGTGGTTTCTGGAGTTACAGCCATATAAGTTCACCGTCACTTATCGTCGGAGCCAATGCCAATGCCCTCCTCGTATCCACGACCTTTCGGTTAGTTCTGCCCGACCTGGCGGTCTTGGGCTAAGGGGGGGATCATGTCACGCACGCGCGAGTAGGAGACCGCGGACGGATTTTAACACACCTGGGAAAACATTCGGCGGCAGGGAATGGCGGGGTACTAACTTTCTCCCTGTGCTTTCTTGCAGGAAAAAAGACGCTCCGCCGCCATAAGCCGGCTTTGCCCGCAGTACGTTTACTTCCGCCCTTCCTCCGCCATCTTGTCCTGACGTCATTGATCCCAGCATCCCTCACGGCTCCTTCCCAGCATTCCTCCACTTCCGGCCCCTTCCTCATAAAATGGCCGCCGACGCCATGTTTCAGCGTCTCGCATTTGAACTGTTTAGTTTATGTTTGACCTGCTTTTCTTTTTTTTATTATTGTGGATCGTCTACAATATACGGGGCCGGAAAACCCCAAACCTTTGTGCTGTCTCCTTTTGAAGTTATTACAATATATACAGGGAGTGCAGAATTATTAGGCAAGTTGTATTTTTGAGGATTCATTTTAATATGGAACAAACACAGTGCTATCAGTCAATCCAAAATGTTAATAAACCTGAAAGTTTCACAACGGAAATGTGAGTGAGAACATCATCAGGGGAATACATATGTGTGCACAATTATTAGGCAACTATTAGTGTGCAGATTTATTATGCAACTAAAGGAAAAATGAAAATTTTCCCATCTCACTTGTTTATTTTCATCTGTTATAGTGAGAATAATAAACAAACACCTCAAAATTTACAAATAAACATCTCTGACATTTCAAAAAAAATAAATCAATCAATCAATGACCAATATAGCCACCCTTCTTTCCAATAACAGTCATAAGCCTTTCCATTCATGGAGTCTGTCAGTTTCTTGATCTGTTGATGATCAGCTTTTTGTGGAGCAGTGACTACAGCCTCCCAGACACTCTTCAGAGAGGTGTATTGTTTTTCTCCCCCGTAAATCTAGCGTTTAAGAAGTGCCCACAAGTTCTCGATAGGGTTTAGGTCAGATGAGGAAGGGGGGCCGTGTCATTATTCCTTCATCTTTAAGGCCTTTACTGGCTGGCCACGCAGTGGAGAACTTCGATGCAAGTGATGGAGCATTGGCCTGCATAAAAATCATGGTCTTTTTCCTGTATCACTGTTTGAAGAAAGTGTCTTCGAAAAACTGGCAGTAGGTTTGGGAGTTGATTTTGAGTTCATCTTCAATGCAAAAGGTCCAACTAGCTCATCTTTAAAAATACCAGCTCATACCAGTACCCCACCTCCACGTTGGAGTGGAGCTCTGTGCCCATTACTGATCCACAGGTCCATCAATCTAGAGTCACTCTCATCTCATCGGTCCATAAAACCTTTGAAAAAAATCTGTCTTCAGATATTTCTTGGCCCAGTTTTGACGTTTCAACTTATGTTTCTTGTTCAGTGGTGGTTGGGTTTCAGCCCTCCTTACCTTGGCCATGTCTTTGTGCACTGAACACCTTGTACATCTGGGCACTCCAGGTAGGTTGCAGCTCTGGAATATGAAAGTACTGGAGGGTAATGGGTTCCTGGTAGCTTCACGCTTTGATTCTTCTCAAATCTTTGGCAGCTAATTTGCGTCTTTTGTTCTCAACACATTTCTTGCGACCCTGTTGACTATTTGCAACAAAATGTTTGATGGTTCTGTGATCACACACCAATACCTTAGCAATTCCAAAAGTGCTGCATCCCTCTGAAAGACTATTTACAATTTTGACTTTTCAGAGTCAGTTAAAATTTTTTTGGCCCATTTTGCCTGAGGAAAACTAGCTGCCTAATAATTCTGCACACCTTGATATAGGTGTTGATCTCCTTAGGCCACACCCTCCCTCATTGCACAAATACACATCACCTGACGTGCTTAAATCCAATAAGTATTCAACTTAATACAGCTTGGAGTTGGAATATACGCATTAAAAATGATGATATGGTCAAAATACTCACTTGCCTAATAATTCTGCACTCCTGTATATATATATATATATATATATATATATATATATATATATATATATATATATATATGTATAGATACAGTATGTATATGCATATATATGTATATATAGTATGTATATATATATATATATATATATGTATGTGTGTATATATGTATATGCATATATATGTATATATAGTATGTGTGTGTATATATATATACACCAGCAACACTCATATCAATGACAACACAATTACATTGTCAATCATGTTACGTTATTATTAAAATGTTTCCTTTTCTTTTTCATTACTTCTTTAACACACTACTTCTCCGCTGCGAAGCGCGGGTATTTTGCTAGTTGATAATATTCATAAATAATAACAATATGCAAGGTACATTTGAATGTTGGCAACCATACAACCTGATAAATGTTGATGTATCGTTTCAGGCACACAGACTTGTTAGTTACTTAAAATGTCTCTAGTTAAGTCCTCATTTGTGGTCAGCTTTCTTCAGAACAGGCCACATGCCTGTCCCAAAATGGCTGCCGAGTTGTGCTCTTCATTGAGTTGTCCTTCTCAGTTCATGGTGTGAGATGGTCTTTCATCAGTTTGGTAAGAGAGAGAGAGAGGGAGGGTGAGGTAAAGCAAGCAAATTTATAAGTTTCTTGTCCAACACCTAGAGCCAATAGGGCGTTGTGGTACTTAAAGGCTTTTGATACATGCCAGTTCCAAGCAGCCATACTTCAGAGCAATGGGGGCAGAGAACACCTTACACACCTGCCATCCTTCCAAATCATATATTAAGGTAAAGCCTGGCAGCCTGATTTTGTGTGGGGGTTGAGAGAGAGACTTTAGCAAAGAAACATTTACCAAACTTGCTTGAGGCATAAATCCTGCCAAGCACCCCAGCACCCCAATCCTGTCATACAATTCATAGACACTCATTCCTAAAAGGGGGACATAAATGCTTCTCACTAATGTAACATTAATATTACATTGTTTTGCCTAAGTTACAAATAAAGACATACAAAATATTTATCAACTGGTATGCAAAATTTCACATCACAGCAAGGTTCTTTTATGTTTCTAGAAGTATTAGCCTGTCTAGGTTTAGATATATTAAGAGTGACAAGATTAAATTTGATTTTGTAAGGTTCATAGGATGTATATAGTCTCATTAAGGTGATTTCCTATGTTCATTTGACTCTCTATGCAAACCCATCCAGACTGTTGATCAAAGTATGTTAGTTACAGTAATTAGGCCTTTTAGGATTAGGCCTATGCCATCAAGGATTTAAGGTCAGTTGCAGGAGGGTCCTGGCTGTTCCCCTAGCAGTGATGTCTCCTCCTGCAGCAGCTACCATTATGGACAAGTGTGAGGGGGTTCTTAGTCATCTCTCTAAGTGCAGCACCCCAGCAGCCCGCATGTGCCTTGTATCCTTTTTAGGTTTTATTTTTTTTTTTACACTTTCAGTCTGTTTTTTCTTACCACTGATGTTTTCTTTCTTCTCTGCTTCACGAATACCAGGCTATGGCTTCTGCTCCTTCCCAGCCACATCTATCATTGCCCAACTGGACCTCAACCCTTGTTGTAAACAGGGGGTGTAGTTGGCCCTTACTGTATACGCACCAGTCCTTTATCGGATTGCTGTGCATAGGTAATTTGCTGGGAAGACATCTTTTGTAGTTATTGTCCGAGTTTTGGTTTACTTACAAGGTTATAGGAGGTTCTTATATTTTTCTATAAGTATTAGCCTGTCTAGGTTTAGATATATTGAGAGTTACGAGATTAAATTTGTTTGGATAAGGTACATAGGATGTATATAGTCTCATTAAGGTGATTTGCTATTTTCCTTTGCCTCTATATGCAAATCCATCCAGACTGTCAACCAAAGTATGGCGTGCATGCTATCCATTAGGCCTGATGCCTACTTTTGAATCCCAGTTGAATCATTTGTATCCTTTATTGTTTCTTTTGGTATTCATGCTTTGTATTTCACCTGAGGCCTACTTGTTATTTTCTGTTTATTCTTTCATGTCCTATATTTTTCCTTTTCAGATTTATTCCA
>NW_024380965.1:0-27629 GCF_016835505.1 Polypterus senegalus | reverse complement strand
GACCCAGCCCCCCCCTTTTGGCCCAGTTAAATCCCCTTCCTTTGAAAGGGCCGGGGGTCCCCACTTGGGGTGGGATTTCAGGGTGTCCCAAAAACCCCCTAATGGCCGCATCGGTTCCTCATGACGCCCGGCCGGTCGCCCTACCCTGACAACTATATTGAGAACTTGAACCCGGGACACAGGCAGACAGCATCTTAAATTCACCACACACTTGTTTATTTACACTTTACAGCAGTCCATAAACCCCAGTCCCTTTGCACTTTTTCAAGTCCGGCCTTTACAATGCCTCTCTCCTTTTTGGGCCGCCTCAGTCCTCCCGCTTACCGCCCTCTTCACCGACTCACTTAGACTGAAGGAGGCGACCCCTTTTACTGCCCCCGGGATGAGCACCAGGGCCTTTGTATAATGCCGCGCTCGCACAAACCGTATCAAAGATAAATGCTTTAGAGAAAAATCAGATGCGGCCAAGCCCCAAACTTACGTCTTCGCAAAATTAAATCATAAAGCGTAAAACTAACGCTCGTGCAGGCATTTAACCCAAATTCTCCAAATTACCCCTTTGAATACAAATCAAATCGCCTTAAAAATACTATTTGTTCAAATAAACCGTGGTATAATCAACAAAAATGAAGTTGATTGAGTGACATAGCGTGTTGGAGAAACTTGAAAGCTCACATTCACAAAATCGACATCCCGGAAAAAAAATAGAAATCAATATAAAAGTTGCGGAAAGAAGAGTTGTGCCACTGTCTGAGTGTCATATGAAGCTTATTAGGGTACAGAAAAAAGGCCAGGGTGGGGAAAAGCCGAAAAGTCAACTTAATCTGAATTTTCCCCTTTAATCAATAGTTTATTTTGTCATTTAGTAGAACATTATAAACTTCATCTTAAAATCGTTTAATTAACAGTTTCTCAAAAATTTCATCTAATTAAAGTAGCACGTTAAATGCTTTGTTTTGTATTTGATCTTCTACTGTATGTGTCTATGTGTGAATCACTACTTGCTTCTTAAACTGGTTCTTCCTCCAACTGGAACAGAGTCCATTACATTGTGATATTACAGCCTCTGAATAACTAAAATACTGAGATGTATACGTGATGTCATTTTCATGATGATAGGGGCCAAAGCACTTATTAAAAATGTGTGTCTGAGCCTCGTGCTCATGAAAGCTATCTTTGGGAAATTTGTCGTTTTTAGCTGTGTTGTTATTTTTCTTTCTGTTTTATATTCAATATATATTATGGGGCCCCAAGAGTCCTTGCTTTTTTTCCCCAAGTACCGATCCACACAATCAGCTCTGTAATAGAAGTTAAGCCATCTTAGCTTAGCCCGATTCTTCAAAACGTTTAAAGAACATTGAAATATCTTCGTAGTACATGTTTAATTATTCTATCCTCCGGACACTCCCGGGGAAGAAAGATTATTTAAATGATTAGAGTTTATATGTATAATTTAACAAAATTTTTTTGCTGCATTTCACCTTAAAATATATCATCATATGTAAATCGCGCTTTAAAAGTGGCCCAGGTTGTAATATTATAACTGTATGCAAGTTTACAGCAGGGGTGATTGTACTTATAAGTACAAACCGTTCTACAAGGAGCAATTGATTGAGTGCATTTAAAGTTCTTGGATTAAACTGTTTCGAACCGCGAGGTCTGTACAGGAAAGGTTTAAACGTTTGCAGTGGCTGGACAAGCGATCCTTAAGCTGATACCGATTATTCTGTTCCGATCAGTTGCTGCTTTGGATTCACACTCAGATACAGTGATATAAATACTCCGTGTCGGGGGTGAGAGTATAAGGAAAAGATGATCCGCTGTGGCAACTCCTAACGGAGGAGCTGGGAAAAAGAAGAAGAAGAAGAAGTAGAGTAACAAGCTAAGCAGTTATGGTGTTTGAATACTATGGCTGTTCCCCGGACCAATATATTGTTCGAAGTTAATTACAATCAGATGCATTACACTAATAAACAATATGCGGTTAGTTTCTGTGTATTTATAAAAGGGGCCAAAGAAAATAATGAGTAATCACACAAGAACAGTACCATTGCTTTGCGCGGGGTTTCCCAGTTTGCAAACCGGCGGAGAATTTTGGCCAAAAAGGCATGGGGGTACCGGGGAAAAAGGGCTTTAGAAGGTGGTTTTTAAACATCGGGAAAGTTCTTCCACATTTCTGTGGGGCGCCCCGTTATACATGGGGCCCCCCAGGTTTGGGGGCACCCCCTGGCCACGCCCCAGCGGGGGGAACCGTGTCCCCACCCTCCGGCGCCAAAAATTTCCCAGCACTTCCGGGGTTGGCGGAAGTGCTGGGCCCATCTCGGCTCCGGGCCCCGCCTGGCGGGTCCGGGCCCCTAAGGGTTGGGCCCCCAAAGCCCCCCCCGGGGCCCCAAAACCCAGGGCGACCCCCCTTGGGTCTGGGGGAGGCACAAGCCCCCCTCTGGTTTTTTCCCTGGCCCGCCGGGCTCCACCCCGGGCCGGGGACCACGATAAACGCATGGGGGGCCCCCTGGGGGGAGGCCCCAAGGTTTTGGGCTTTGCCCTGCCCGGGGGCCCCCAAATAACCAGGAGGGCCTCGGGTCTGGAGGAGGCCAAGCCCTCTGCCTCCTCCCCCGGCCCCTTCCTTTAAATATATTTGACACACACACCACACACATACATATATATAAAACATACTTATATAAACACATATATATATACACATACATATATATATATATATATATATAACAATATATATATATACAAAATATACATATAATACACACACCCCTTATATATATATATATATATATATAAATTGAGTCATACACTGTTGGGTTAAATGTTTAAAAATGATGCAGGGCCCCGCATTTTGAATACTATATTTTTTTTTTTAGGGTCTTTTTGGGGGAAAACTCCGAATTTTTGGTGGTTCTGGGGAAATTTTTACAACATTACTCAAAATGAAAGATTTCTTTCACTATGGAAAAATGACAACCCGGAAATTAGAGAGTATTTCAGGAATTAACCATTTTACAGTTCTTGAACGTCCCAAAGTTCCTTGATCTAATCGTTTAGATTGATATCTGATGTGGGAACATCTTTCATCATTCTTGCATTTATCTTGTTAATATTTTTGATGCACTTATATATTCAAGTTTTGACTTTATATATTCTGACATGACTTTATATATTCAGAAAATCAATGTATTGTTTAGATGTCAAAACTCATTGAAACTTTTTTCGGAAAAAGGCTTTAACGCAATAAATGTTAAAAAACCATTTTCAACACGGCAATCAAAAGAATGGCGGAGCGGTTAAATGGTCTGATGAAGACTTGATTTCTCGTGATGAGCCATGCAGTAGCGGATAGGCTGGTCCCCCTTACTAAAAGGGTACCTGCTCCCTCCACATAAACCCTGTAGCCTGGGGGCTGTCCTTCGGATGTTTTAATAATACAAAAACCGCAAAGGTAATTTACTGTACCAGTCAAATTTTTTAAACCGTGGTTTCATTATCTAAATATTTTTTCTTATTATTAAATGGCAGATGTTTTAATATATGAGAAATTCTTCATTAATTTTTAGTTTTTTTGATTAACGCGTTATTTTGTATTAATTTAAATTTCAGTTTTAATTAAAAACCTTAAGGGAAATCGTTACAGTACTAATTCAGTTGTTATGTACTGGGAAAGGGGTGTTTAGTAGGCTCACCTGTACAGAGCCATCGCAAACACAGTGCATCATGGGCACTTCCAGGAGTGCCAAAGCAAATGTCTTGTATCATGCACCTATCAACAAGGGCCTGGGGAACAATAGATGGCCATCCTTTGGAATGTATTGCAGTAGCCTTCCGTCGGGAAGAATAGGCACATGCGTGCCCTCCAGCGCACCGAAATCTATGGCACAAGATGCACCAAGGAATTGCGGTATGCATACTGCCCACTACAGTCGGAAGTCTGAAAAACGCTGCATTAATTTTTTTTAATAGCGGTGCACACAGCATATACAATCGATGGATGGTAGGGTTTTTCTAACCCGAAAGTTTCTCCAACTACTTTAGGCGAGGTTGCCAGCTTGTAAAGGGCGATGGCAATCCGCTTTTGGGTTGGAACCGTTTGGGGTGGCAACCGTGAAAAGGGGGCCATCAGGACTGATGAATCCACACAACATCTCAAACGCCGCCATGTCATTCTAAATGTTGCACCAGAGATTTTCTGTGAAGTGTCCTCCACCACCTCCTCCCAGAAGGTCTTATTCCATCAGTCTCCCATACCAGTGAGTTTCCACTGGGTTTTCTTGAGCTCTAGGGCTATCAGACAAGCAACTGCTTCTTCTGCTGCGTCTTCGGATTATGTATAATTTCCAATTTTTGTGAAACTGAAATAACAGTAAGCTGGCAAATTTCAAAAACTGTCTGAATAATCTCCATTTCTTTTTGTGGGGGGGTGTAATGAGGGAAAACAAAAAGGGAGATAATTTTCGACATACACAAAAATTTTGTATGGAAACAACTAAGGTCAGATGTTTTTCCGATACAACAAAAAATTATGCAACAGTTCGTTTGGGGATGATGTCATCACGCAACCATTTTATCGATAAAAAGCCAGTTGGATGGAAACAGGCTGAGACAGCAAATTTTTTCCTTTTTACGTAATTCTGTTTTGTCGATAACAAATGTCGCAAAAACTGGATGGAAACTTGGGTTTGATAGCAACTGCCTCCCATTTTTCCTCATAGACGCTGGTTTATCATTGACCAAAGCCGTGATTTCTGTTATTCCATGGCAGCATTTTGTTAAGGCAATCTGTTGTCAAATTTAAAAGTCCTGTTTGTGGGGGATGTTATGGAGGAAACACTGGCATAGCGCTGTTTCTTCTGAAAGTTTATAGTGATCAGGGACCAGAATTATCAAAATTTTCTGTTTCACAAATAACTATTCTGTTTTATTGTAAAACTAAAAAAACCAAACACACGCCGAACAAAAAAACATAAACTCACAAATGGGTGCCACCTATATTATTTTTCTGACGAAATTTTTTTTCCCCCAAAAAAACTTTAGATCCAAAGTTGAAACAGCGGTGTTTCTATTATTTTTTATTAAATTTTAATTTAAAGATAATTGCGCAACAAGGTGAAAATCTCTTTTTTTGACAGGATGATTTTTTTTTTAGGGTTAAATGCATAAATTTACATGTTTGTTTTTAGTCCACATATATTATGTATTTTTAAAAAAATGTAAAAAAATCATGAAAGGGAAGAATCTCCTCAGAAAAAATTTTTGTCATATTTTTAAAAGGGTTTTTAATTAGTTTATTTAAAATCTTACAGAAAACATTAACCATTAAAATCAATCTTAATCTTTGTTTTAACATGTTGCAAAATGCTGTCATATCTTTTAAACATACACACAGGGGCCTGATGTCTGGTTCAAAGGCTGCAGGTATAAAAACGCTATTGATTTTTACGGGGGTGCTCTGTGTTTGAAGGGGACAGTAAACTTTTTTAAAAATGATATAAAAAAAATACCATTTCCCAGTATTTTAGTTTTTGGGGTGTTAACTGTTCTTTTACCAAAAAAAATTGCCCCGGGCTCATCAACAAAAAACGTGATAGTAAGATTTAAAATTATCAGTAATAATAATACATTGCTCGCACCAACACTTACAAAGACTTTTAAAAAGACGTCGTTAAAATAATGAGCAACATTGTCATGCCATAAGTGACAGCTTGTTTAAACATTTAAAAGGTGCTTTTCCTGGGAAAAAAAAAGGGAAAAATCCACAGGAAGGTTTGTTTGAACTCAAATTTCATCTCCCAGGGTTAATTTGGATGAAATATAGTTCTATATAAATAAATAAAAATTTCCATCCACTCACCTTTCCCCCAGTAGTACATATAGATAGAAGTTCAAAGAGGTGTAATTGATTGTGACTTTAAGCCCTCAAAATATGATGTATGACTAGCCCCGTCCCAAAATATGATTTATGAAAATGAAAATATAAAAATATGATTTATCAAAGAAATATAAATATGAAAAATAATTTATTAAATGAAAATATAAAATATAACATCCCCGGGGTTGGGACATATACTTGATCACCTAAACCCCGCTTTAGGGTGGGTCTTTTAACGACACTTATCACCCCTAAAAAGTCAGAGTTACGCTTATCTCTATCCGCCTAGGTTCCCAACCCTGATGGGAGGAAATGAAAGAGTTCTTATAAAATTTAGTCACTTAGTAACCCGACACAAAAGCAAACAGAATGGAGGCTTGTAACGCCCCTAGAACGAAAGCCAAAGGCCACGGGGTTACGGAACCCTCAGCTCTGTCTAGATTCTAACTGTGCTTTGCCGGGAGTAAAAAAATGAGAGGGGCTCCACATCGCCCTTAAGAAGGCCTATCCTCCCCAAAGAAAGAGGCAGTCAGAAGAGGAAGATAAAGAAATGTGATAAGATCGAGGAGGAAATTAATTTTTTCTATAAAAGACGGAGTTTTTAAAGCCTTTGCCAAATATTGATGAAGCTATTATCAAGGAAAACTATCGACCAGTGAAAAGAATTAAAAAGAAATTGGAGGAGGAGTTTAGCATGAAATTCATGTTTGGAGGAGGAGGAAAAACTGGGAGTCAACCGCCCCTAAGTGAGTGGAGATAAATACAGAGGTCTTTTTTCCATAGTCTACATTAACCAAAACCCTATGAGATGTCTTCAACTAGCTACCTTCAAGCTAAGGGCGGTCCCTCTCTGTTCTCTGCCTCAGGTGGCAGAAGTCCTCAACATTTTGATCGCCCAAGGGGAACCCAAGTCGGGATGGAAACGTCCCCGCTGACTACCTGTTTTGGCTAGCTAACCTTCAACAACACCCCTTACTCTACCCCGGATGTGATCGCCCCTTAACCCAGCCCGGCCTACTCTGCGGGCAGACCAGATGCTGACAGACAACGATGTGTTTTGGGAGGTATCAACCAGCACCCTGCCGGCTGCATACTGATCAGGTCTGCTGGTCTACGAACAGACAGCGGTAGTCAACGACCTGTTTTCCCCCGACGAACGCATTAACTCTGGGTACTCTGCTCCAACAACTCACCTTCAGACCCACCTGCCGGCCCGGATCTTCAATGCCTCAAGACCAGATCTATTGGCCCGAACCCAGTTACCTGCCCCCGATGATATGTTATTGGCTGGACAGTCTCCTGGAGAACTGTACAGACCTGAACTTTTGTCTCTGCTGATGATACCTGGGAGCGTGATAGGAGCTGGAGGAGATACCCATGCAGACCATGCATCAAGGGAAGAGACTGTGGACGACTTAGAGGTCGGCCTCTAGAAAATATCCCAGGATTCTGATTATGAGGGCTGACATTAACCAAACCCCTACGGGGCTCTTAAACACCTTCGAAAGACTTAACTGATCAGAGTTTGTGGTCTGCTGGACATAATAGTTGATCGGGACTTTCAATTGTTTATTGATCACCCCAAGACCAGCTACGTATTGTTTAACCGGACTCTGTTTGGGTTGGCCGTTTCAAGAGAGGTTCTGACTGTTTTCCGGCAAACGCGGCTCAGGAGCCTGGTATAAAGACTCTGGGCTGTCAACATCTTTCCGCTTTCACAAGGTTCATTCATTTGTTCAAATGCTGTAGATAACTGGAAAATGAACGCTTCTATTAGCGAGGGCTATTGTACAGGCCTTCCACAACATGGCGATCCATCTTACTTTTAAAATACATGAAATACCCTGCTTTCTAAAAGGCATTTTTTCTACCAGGCATGACCGGGCACCTTTGGGGTTTTAAGGAGTACGATGATAGAAAAATACGATAAATGTCGGGAACTAAAGTGCCTGTAGTATGAAATGTTTAATAGTTTTCAATACTGCTGTTTTTGAAAATTCCAAAACCCCCTTTGATTTTTAAACTTGACATTTTCTTCATGGAAAGATGGAGGGTTACTTGAAAAATTTATTATAACCCGGCAACCTTGGTAGCTTTGGGGAAAAGACTCTTTGAAAAGGCTCTTGAGGTTTCGGGTCAGAAAGTATTGCCAAAGGTGTCGTTTGGGTTTTCCGGTCAATATGCTTATACACTCACAAACCCTAGAAGGCATTTTAGGAGAAATAAGGTTTATGTATCCAAATAGACTACAATGGCAGATGTTTTAAACGGACTGACAAATGTGACCGAGAAATCTGGTTATAAATATTTGTTAAATGTATCGACAGACTTTCTGTCCCCGGGAACGACCCTTTAACAAAATGGGTAAGAAGTACGAGCCTTCCAAGACATTCTGAGCCCGAGGCATCCAAAGAAACTCCAGACCAATAAGGGGATTTTTTCAACCGTGATTTTCAAAGCTGTTAAAAAAGGGATCGGATAAAACATTTCACCATGAAACGAATTAAAGGCCTCGTGGTGGAAGATTTAACTGGACATTAAAATCTAAAATGTGGAAATTTTTTCAGTGCTTATAACACGAGAACTACACTTATAAATTCCCTTTTGATCATATACTCAACAAAGCTTTCACCCGGCATAAAAATGGCCCTCGATGTAAACCGGGTTAAATTTTGGAAAGTTTCAAATTTTACAGCGTCCAACCCAGGCCCCCCAATTTTAAGTTAAAAGTAGGAGACACGGTTAGGTGTCTAAAACAAGACATCCTTTTGAGAAAGGTTATAACAGAATCAGAGATGAAATCTTTCCCATCTGAATTTGACTAGGGCACCGGCGTGTACAAACTGAAAGACTGACGGTAAGAGATTGTAGGATCCTTTACAACGAATTACAGAAAATTAAAGTCGGGTCCACAGACGTTACAGGATTGAAAAAATGGCCAGAAGTTAAGAATAAAACACTTATTTTAGTCAAATGGTCGGCGGGCCAAAAAATTTAACAGGGATCCGGGAGAGCCAGGCCCAAGATGTTCATAAAAATCACAGGGCCCCTAATCGCCCTTTTCATTCTAGGCGTATATGATGGAGCGTAAAAGTTTTTGGACACTCCGAGCAACGCTCTCAGACATTTTCCCTAACAACACGTTTCCAATTTCACGACAAGGCTCATAAACCCATAGAATTAAAAGGTTCTGGGAAGTCGGGTTCTAAAATCCAGTAACCCACATACATGGAATAATAGAAAAAACCAGATAAGGGAATTCCCCACGTTTCAGCTCCCGTGTAAAAAACATTCTACATTCCATGACTATTAGAAGGTATTACGACCCACTGTCTTTATGAATTAACAACCTTAAGCCTGCCCACTTTGACAGATTTTGCAGCTGGATTTGTCCCTTCTGAGAACCCCGCGAATTCAGTTATAATGCTGTGGAACGAAGAGTCTACGTGGTCCCGGTGAAAGGGATGAAACTATAACTTGGACAGCTGGGTGAATATTGGGAGCGCATCCTGATCAGACTGGGGTTTAACTTATAAGGCCCCCTCTCCCCGACATCAGGGCCAGCTTTTAAACTTTGAGGTACGGAGATATGGTATCTCATCAGGATTTGGAGACAGCTACATTCCCCTTTTTGAGGTGTTTCATATGGCGAATAAAATTACAACCATCACATATGACAAACCGCATTATGCCTGTCCAAGAATCATTTTGACACAGTGACTATTGAAATAAAGACCCGGACCAGAAAAAAAACGTGCCATTTCAGTTTGGAAAGGTGATAGTGAAGTTGCATTTCAGACCCGTTAGGCATTGTATGCACGACTGATACAATGAGGTCTTACCAGGACCCGACACCTTACATCCAATATTATCAGACCCAAGGGGGTACGGCTTCGGATTTCTGGACCCCCTGATGTAGGGTGGGGATTGGAGGTATATTTCGAGGATTTTTAGAAGAGCTTTACCTCCCCTGAAAAAGGCTTTGACATGCAAAACCACATATTCAAATCCAGGGCTAAAAATATTGTAAAAGATGTGATCCCCGGCTATATCCAGTGCTGCAGGTGGAGTCCTAGAAAACAGGAGGGAGGCGGGCTTGATGGTCATAGAAAGACAAAACGCAGAGACCATCGAGGGCCCCGGCCCAACAGCTAAAAAGGCAGGCGCACTATTTTTGCCGATTCTCTAACGCGGTCAGAAGAGGAACAAGAGTAAAGCAAGCAAAAAAAAGAGAGACATTTTTGAAAAGATGGCTTTCGTACACAGAATGCCCGAAGAGTGTTCAAATCTGAACTGGATTTTGTTTACAGTGCCTTTCACTCAAACGAGTGTAGATAATAGTATATACGTTGAAATCCCACCACTCTCACCCCTCTCGAAGTAGCCCGCGAATTTCATAGCCGAAATGGGGAAGATTACCGGGACTTGAATAACACTTTTTCTACACCTAAGGGAAAGATAGTAATCTGACCGGACTAACAAAATGCCGGGCAAAGGTCGGTTTGTCAACAACCTATAGCCAGTTTGTTTTCCCAGTTGATGTCCCCCTGGGGCCCGTCTAATATCCCAGAGTTCAAATTTTATCCTTACCGAGCTGTCTTAGAAGGCCTGCTAAATTACAGCCAAGAGACTCTTCATTCTCAGTTTGCTACAGGACTTTTTTACAAAGATACACTTAACAAATTGGAAGAGACAGACCCGATGGAAAACATCGATTTTAATAACCGGTGCCTATACAGCCGTAGCAGAACTGTTGAACTTCTGGGGCACATACATACAGATCTCTTTTTTCCGGGAAAAAACCCCTATTGAACGGCCTAGATTGAAGATTAAAGATGTCCGTTGATCCCAAAAGTTCAGCGTAATCATAACATCAGCATCCCTGTTTGTAAAAGAAAAGTTTCACCGGCCGTGAAATTAGGACACGCCATGCCCTTACATCAGCAATGCTAAATACCCTGTGGAAAGGGTGAATATGAAAGTATTCAGTATTCCTGGGGACCCGAGTATGTAATCAAGAAAACCTGTTTCTGGGTCAACTCCCAAAGTATGTGGTGATTGGCATGGTAGATAATGAGGCCTTTTGGGATCTTATAGGAACCAGTTCAATTTCAACTCAACGATGTAGAGTTCCTGGCTCTGTACATGGACGGTGAACAGTTTCCCTGCCAAACCTTTTAAACAGATTTTGTGGGCAATAGGGGCCAGAGAATATTATAACCTGGTATTGGCCCTGGAAAGCATTTGAAGGATCAAGCTCTGGCTATCAGCGTTCAGAGTTCTGCAGATATACTCGCTTTTGATCTAACCCGATCAAGAATCGGCGATATTTTCTTAGTTAAAACTGGAAACATGAGATTTGAATTACGCTTCCGGCCCCTCTCCCTGGGCCCGCAATCTAATAGTATATGCGGTCTTGACAAACATCATTGAAATCAACCAGAGACGTAATGTTCTGTATGACACTAATAAATACTAGAATAAAAAACAATTATCAGAACTACTGTCCCAAGCCCCCTACCCCGAAAGATATTTCTGGGTGTTGGAGGGTGATCAACTACCTGAAAAAATAACGGCTTCCCGGGCCATGTTTTAGTAGAATAATCAAACCCAACCCGGAGAACACTGGGGGGGATTTCCTCACAAAAGGGCGGAAAGGGGATTTTTTTGATTCCTATTGAAATTTTCCCGGACTTTATCTATTTCCCAAAAGACATTTACCATTTCTTAAGCAAAACTGTAAACAAATCATTTACAATAACCGCCAGCTTCAAAGTTGGTTCTCGGACAAATGCGGTCATCACTGCCTCTTCTATCTGCTTCAGAGAGGAAAAGGTCTCCCGTACACCTCTGTAATAAAAAAGTATTCTGAGGACGTGAACAGTAATGACTCTATGGTCTCTAAATTTGTTCGTTTTTGGTTCCTTCCCCGGGACTCTGTTTTTATCAGTCCCCAAAAGAGCAGAGACCTATAAATATTTCGATAGACGGTTAAAGGATGAAGACACTCTGTAATGAGATAAAATTGTATTTAATAAACAAATAATTTTACAGATTAATTAGCAATCCATTCCAGTCTTTTTTTCTGGTTTCAGTCGGTGGGGGCTAACTTCTGTTTGAAGCAGGAGGGGGCCGGGTGGCTTAAAACTTTCAAGGAGTTCTCTGTTTCATCAATAGGTACGACAGAAATGGAATGTTCAAACCGGCCATGGCGTTTACAAATTCCTTCCACCCCGTGGTCTCCTTTCCCAGGTATTGTAGAGAAGCGGCCGATTACGGACCAAATCCACCATTTTGGGAACCGACCAAAGGTTTGCCTTCAACAACAGCTCTCCACGATTATTCCAAAGCGTGATCAGGTTTAAACGGACATTTTATGTAAAACAAATTCAACATTTTTCTTTGATTTTCAGTACCCTTCTCAAAACCTCTTGCCAAACCTTGTCCTCAGACACCTTGACTTTTCCCAGGGCCCCTGCCATTTTCTTCTTTTGGTATACGGCGGCGACTGCTAGCTTCTTTATGGGCCCTTTTTTAACTAGCGCAGATATCTCTCAAAAATAGAAGTTAAAGCTTCACCTTCTCATCACCCCCTATATCACAGCGTTGCAGGATGTTTCTATTTCTTTGTCCAGTTCAGTTTCTGTGGCACTCAAGAGTTCGTTCGGGGTAGCACTCTTTTTGCTGAAAAAGAGACATTTGTTGCAGCGGGACCAAATACATTTTTGGCGTATTCCATGTTTATGTTCTAGAAGCTAGTAAACGGGATATGAATAGGCGACGCTTAAAGAGCTCCCAAAAGCCTCCTTTCTGGTTCAGAATAGCTTTCTTCTTTTTAAGGTTAGTTTTTGTCACTTATTTTTCGGACAGATGTTTTATGTTCTTGAGTCGCTTAAACTGTTTGGGGGAAAAGAGGTATATTACCTTTTAAAGTATTACAGGCTATCTCGGACAGAGCATTAATTAAATCAGAAGAGGCGTTGATAAGAATTTTCGGTGCGCAAAGGCACGGAGAAGGGCCCTCGGGGAGGTTTAAGTTTGCTTATTCTGGCGACATGCTGACGGAATATGTAACTTTGACTCAGAACACCTTCTTTATCTTTTCACGGTGTACACGACAGGCCAGTCGGCGGAACAGACCTGTTCTTAATCACAGTTCGTCGGGGTCTGTGCCTTTAAATCCACTAAGAGATCCCTTTGCAGGTGTTTTGTAGCATCTTCAAGCCTCCAAAAACTTAAACCCCTGGGTACATTTAGGGGCCAAGGTAGTGATCTGCAATTTGCCCCTGGGTTTTAAAAGAGTAATATAATTGGCGAAGATTAATCGTTCGGCTTTTCTTTCCTTGAAAGAATAAATTTTGAACCAATTAAATGATAGACAGATTCCATGTGGTATATTTTGTAAGCTTTTTCTATTTCCTGGCTTTCGCTACTGATTCCATCAGATCATCTATAATGACCAAATTTTTTTTCTCAGGAGGCAGAAGTTGTCAGTCGCATAAAAACTTTGGAGCCCTTCAATAAATTTTAATTGCTGAAATTTACCACAGCTTGTCGTACATTTTCTGCCAACAACTATAAAACCAAATGATATTCTGAAAGGTGAGACACAACGTGATTCAATGTTCCAATAATTTTTTCACATAATAGGACTTACCAGAACAAGAGGGTCCGGGAATAATTTTAGGGACGGTGTTGAAGGCGGCATCAAAATCTCTTTTAGTAGCCATAAGGTCTTGTGTTGTAATCTTTTAGGAGAACCCTCTTGTTATACACCACTTAATTTCTTCCTGGTGGTCTGTTTCTAAAGTAAAAGTTTTTTTTTTTTGATGGATCTGCTTACCTGAACCAGTAACTCTTGAGTAGGGGGCTTCATGGGGCGTCACAAAATTCTGAACTAGATTGGTTAGTGACTCGAGGTTTATAATTTTACGGTTTCGTGATTGATGGTGATCCCTTTACCTTCATACATGTTTTGCCTTGTCCTTTTATACCAGTCGCCTTTGGGCCCGGGAAGCAAATTCAGTAATATAATCACCAGGATTTAACTCACTGGTGAGCTCTCCTAAATAGTCACCCAGAGGAGGATTGTACTGACCAGACCAGAAGTAAAAATGACCGAGTCGGTATCGTGGTACAACACCCTTTCTCCCAGACTGTCCAGTAACGCATAAATCTAACCGTGCATAGGCCGGGTGAAAAGCAATGACAACATTAACGCTACCAGGTAGGGGGATCCTTTCATCGGGGTACTTCCTTTGTATTTGAGCAATGTCATCGCTGATAATCAAAATAAGAAACATTATACTGTTTGGAGAAATGTATTGCAAGGGAAATTCCCCACGTCCTTGACTAAGCTAGTAGTGAGATGGAGAGGTTTTGCCCAAATTTACCCCAAAGAGAATTTAAAAACAACTTTGAAATCTGTCTCTTGGCTGGATTTCTACGATGTTATCGCGGTCCCAAACGTACACCTTCCTTCTGATAATAATCTAAAATATAACGAAGGGAAGGGTTCATCCGTACACAGGCAGGATAGCCCGGGGCCTCCTGCTTGCCTTTTTGATGAAGCTTGATATAATCTGAGAATAACTCAGAATACGTTTGGGGTAATCCAATCTTGTATACTTTTGAAACTTTATCCCTTTGTCAATGGCCTTTGCTATTTCCACACTGCACCAAGTACCGGTTAAAGCTCTCTCATCCTCTGTGTAGACAGTCCACAATCGGAGCTTCTGTCCCAAAAAGGTACACAGAGGGTGAACATTAATTTCCCCCAAAACCTAGAGGCAGGACTGGAAAATTGAGACCACGTGGAGGATGGACAGTGGCATACATTAATCCAAAATACTGCCTGAGATCCCCAAACTGCCGAAAAATGATTGTGGGGTGACCGACTGGGTACATTTTTTTTTTATTCACAAACGGGGACAAGCTAGTGAAATCATAATAGTGAATCTGTTCGGGCCCCACCGCCTTGTGGTACAATTTTATGGCATTGGTACGTCCACCAAACAGAGTCCCTGGGTTGTATACACGTTGAGGGAAATCACAGTGTTTTAAGAAACTTTGTAGCCTGAGGTCTTGTTTTTTCATACTCTCCCAAGAATGCTCCCAGAGCATGCGCACATCTAGATTAAATTTTGTCCTAAGTATTTCCAATTTTCTCATAAACTTTGATACATAGCCGCAAAGTCATACCCGGTTAAAGGATGGGTTACTGTTTAAATCATAACATTCGGGACAGCCATGATAAAAACAACCAGCAAATTCAAAGGCTGTCGGAACACCTTTAACTAAAAGGGATAGTCCCAAAATAAAAGGAACCCTTCTTTACTTCCCAAGGTTTAGAGCGTGTTGAATGTTCAATTTTTCTGTTTCACAGAGATACAATAACGATTGAATAGATGCGTTCGAATAGTTTTTCTGACTACTACTGTAATGGTCAGAAGGAATTATGCCTTCAGACTTTGGAGGCATACAGGTTTTTCCGTACATGGCCATACATAGAGATGCCAGGGTCATGCAATTGAAATGGGTCAATGTTACCAATTTTGATGACCTCGTCTCTGAATTTAATGCACGCTGTTCTAAGAATTTCAGCGCCCTTTTACAATAAAAAACCATCTCCTTTAAAATTAAAACACCATGCTTGACCCATGTCACCAGGTAAAAATTTTTCCTTTTTTTTGGTCATCATGCTCTGAACAATGTAGCATTCAGGTTAGGTTAGGGGCCGATATAATTTGATTTTCAGCCGTATTGGGAAAAAATGGGGAAATAACCTTTTTGGCTTCAAACCCCATGGCTTTAGGCATGGCACTCAATTTCATTGTTAAAAAATTCAAAGAATCTATAAAAACGTAATTTATAACCATCATCTGTGAAACACATCAGCTTATTTCCTTGAGTAGTAACACTAGGGTTACAATTTTTCACAGATATTTCATTAAAAGTACCCATCGTAACCTTTTTAATTGTGAGCTTGAAGGTACAGCCATGATACTTGGAGAACGTATCTGGGAAAAAGAACTGTTGTACACAATCTTCACCCACCCCGAACCAGGATTTACCCCGTAAGGACTTACAGTATATGTAATTAGGAATTGCACCCGTTTCGCTTAAAATCCCTAAAACCCCGATTTCCAACGATCCTCAGACTTCAAGGTTTCCATAAAGCACTGATGGTTTTTTGCATTGTTTTCAATTTTGTTTTACAAACACCCGGGATTCTTTGGGCCCACATTTATGGGTTTGAGGCATTTTTGCAGTGTCACAGGCCGCTTCCATTCGTTTGGGCTTGTCCCTTAAATTTAGGAATTGTATGCTGAATAAAACAAAATTGGGACCGACAGTAATGGTTGCAATCACCACTGGACAAGTTCTTCAGGGGATCGGACGGCGTCGGGGAGAAACACATGTTGCAGTGGCCTTCAACGATGGGTAAGGATGGAGTGGTAGCTTGTGTAACAGTAGCCAAGTATTTAACCCCAGAAACCCTTTAAATTCAAAATACCTAGTAATGGTTTGTCGTGTAAAACATAAAATAGGTTTTGGGGTTTCTACCTCGGAACTTTCAAATTTTAAAAATTTGCTTTTTAGACACCCGTACCAGACAATTTTAAAACCCAGCAAGTTTTCAAATTTATGCAAATCCACAAAGGACACTTTTTCATGCTCAGATAATCCAGCCCTGCTCTAAAGGTTATACGCTTCACGCATGCACAACTGCGGGCTTTGCCTGTACCGGTCTTCCATTAGGCTAAGCAGACAAAAGGCAAAACAGAGCTGATTCCCCTAATTATAAGAAATAATTAATGCCTCATTTTCTTTCTAACTATTTCATGGTTGTGTAGAGATGATACCCTTGGGCGCCATGAGCGCCCCCACTAGGTGACCGAACAATCTGAGTGACTAGCATCAGAGACTCATCAGCCAACACACTCGCATGACTCTGAAGAAGATACTCCATCTGCTGAAGAAACCGTCTACATTAATATTAGAGCCAGCAACTGTATAAAACGCTGATAGGTAATGAATCGGCACGCAATTTTGCTGTCGACATCTTAGGATTTAAAGTTCCTGAAAAACTATCCAGAATTCTTTGCAACGCCCCATGAATACTGTTAAACACCTCCTCGTAAGACTCTTGGTTCATAGGCATCCTGCGAAATTTAAAGGGTGTCTTATTTCAGTGTTGTTAAAAGCAGGTCTGTTGATCTGCTGAAAAATTTCCCGGGCCGCTACAAAGAGACAGGAGGGCCCGGGCCCTGCCTAAAGTAAAGGGAGGTGAAGGGTTTTGATACCACAGAACCACCGGACATGAATGGCCTTGATTAAGAGAGGTTAAAGGGGGAGCTGCAACGGCTGTGTAATAGGGACTGAGGAAGCAGTGACTGGAACAGGGCAAGACTGAAGCAAGGGAGCTACTGGAACAGAGGGGTACAGGTACAAGTAGGGGGAGCAGAAATGGGAAACTACAGGGCCAGAAACAGAGTGCCGAGGCAGAGGAGACAGGGACAGGGACAGAGGGGGATACTAAAGTAGCGGCTTGAAATAAACTGAAATAACGAGACTGAAGCAGAGTGTCCCGAAGTGGGCATGACTGGAGCAGAGAGCCCAGAAGGGAAGCTAAGGGACAGAACAGATGTAGCCAAGGGAGTAACTGAGACTGATGTGGCCATACTGTGAGAGGGGGCAGATTACAGAACCCGACATGTTTGTTAAACCATGACCCGTTTGAGCATTCAATTTTGTTCAAAGACAGCTGAACCTTTCTAACAAGTTATTAATGTCTGATTTCATCGGGGTGGCTTTCTGGACATAGGGCTTCTAAAGGCTGTCGGGTGGTCAAAGTCGATGGGATGGGAAAGGTGAAGGGGGCTTCCTGGCGCTGTTATATTATTTATTTGGAACAGGTTTTAATTTTTGGGTTATATTCCAATTCATTAAAATATCGGGTGGTGGAGTAGGCATTTTGGGGGCCGAATAGAAAGCAGAGCTCATCCGCCATGTCATGCAATAAAACCCGCATTTTGAGAGACATTATTTGGGGAACAAGTTTTCTAAAATGCATACAATAAAATAACCTTTTCACGTATATCCGGAGACAGGGGGAAAGGTCCGTAATGAACTTTGAAAATCAACAGACCCCGTTCGATTTCAGCCTTCAGCTCAGCAGCCTTAGAGCGGGGTCCAATCTTTCAGGTTCACCCATTATTTGGGTGAAGTCCGGGTGAGATGCAAATGGGTGAACCCCGAGTATCTGAGTCAGGGAAGCCAGGAGAGGCTGGTTCTGGAAAAAAAACAAGACTAAGTTTCTTTAAAATAAACATTTGTTGCGCTTGCACAAATAGTTCATCTTACCGGGCTGTGTGGAATGAGGGTGTTCAATAATAGACTGTCCGAAAAAGCCTTTGCGCCAATTCTAGATGCTGACTGAAACTGAAGAAAACCCGCCTTTGGGGAGTGGAGTATTCTGCTAAAAAGTACATATTTAACCCACGCCTTATTTTCTTCCCCACACACACAAACACACACACACACGAGCCCTGGGGTGAAAGTGATACTTACTTTCTGGGGACCCCTTTGGCTGAGGCAGGATTTTATTCTCAAAAAGACAATCTGTTTCAGCTATTAAATCCTCCAATTGGAACTAGTCGATTTAAAAAAATCAACAGTTCACCATCCGATTTTAAAATATAAAAGACTAGGTTTTACAGTACTTAAAGACCATTGCATTAAAAAATAATCAGCCCAACATTCTTATAAGGTTGTACATTTCCAATAAAAGTAATTAACATTAAAAAAAGTAATACGTTTGTAAATACTTAAAGAGGTTAAAAGTTTTTTAAACCGCGCGGTCAAAAACAACATTTCGATTTATAAAAGGTTAGTCTTATAACTACTATAATTAGATGAAACTTACATTTCCATTAAAAAGTAATTTAAATTTGCACATACTTAAAGACGTTAAAACAAAATTTGATTTATAAAAGGTTAGTCTGTAACTACTATAATTAAAAACTTACTTCTTAAAAGTAATAAGTTTGTACATACTAAAGACGTTAAAACAAAATTTTGTTATAAAGGTTAGTCTGTATAAAATATAATTAATAAATACTACAAAAATAATTTACACTTAAAGACGTTAAAGTTTTAAATTGGGGCTTATAAACAACATTTATTTAAAAAGGCCAAAGAAGATCTGTATTTTTAACAACGCCAGAAACACAGCCTTCGAAATAAGAAAATAATTCATTTATAAACCTGGGCCAGATAGATACAGTTTTTTCATTTAAAAGTGAAAACTACCTCGGTGAGAGGGTTTGAGATTGCTCGTCTGGAACTATCTGATTTAAGCGATATGAAGAATATCATTTCAACAGTTTGATGAGATGGCCATATATTCATAATCTAATTACCCCAACCACAAAAGTATTTTTGCCATGCCGATGGGAAGAAAAGCGAAAAGCCACCTTATGGAAAGATCTTGAGAATAAGTTTGAAGTTATTGGTAACACCGGGGCACTTTATGGACCTGGGCCTAATGTTGGAAGGGGCGGCACGGCGTTGTGAAAATTTAGGTTCAGAGTTGTGTGTTCCGCTCTTTATGTGCGCAAGATGCCTCATTCAAACACACCGCTGTAAGCATACTTTGTTTTACCGGGGATCCCTATTTTGTTAATATATTGTAAATGAAATAAAGCAATTTTGAATTTACACAATTAACACGTTCGATTGAAAACCCTTTGATGGATATATTTTAAAGTTGACATACTGTAATGTGAGTAAACTGTATTAACGGTAAAATACATTATCAGAAAGAGCCTTTCTTAGTTCCACGGCTTAGGTTAATAATAGTACTAAATGTGAAATGAGATCAATTTCACATTTGCCATAACTAAATACGCGAAAAGCGTGTTTGTACCGAATATAGAACCCTTTAAAACTTTTCTTGAGTTTGTAAGATAATTGTGAATAAGAGAGTCGTTAGTGGAAAATATTTCATTTAATAACTTTGTTCTTACATAGAATGTAAAAGTGTTGATTAAGTTCAGAGCAGTGTGAAAGCTTGTTTAGAATTTTATAAAAAAATCAGAAGGAGTGTATATTCTTAATCGTTTTGATTCGGGGGTGAGATAATTTTACTTTAGATATAAAAATAGAACACGTTTAATTAAATTTGATTAAGACTTTTGTTAATTGATAACATGAAGGCGCACCCTGTGGACCTAATTGGTACCCTTTTATCTAAACAGCGTAATCAGAAAGGCCCTTTTGGGCGAATTAAATTAAGAGAAGGGATCATATTTGGCGATCCCAAAGGGGAGCGAATTGAAAACAGTCTTTTGAAATGTGAAATTTAAAAGCGTCAGGTTGGAGGCATGTATTTGCTTTTGATTCTAATGCAGCTTATAACGTTTTAGAAATTTGTATATTTATTTTCTTACTATTAGTTTACAACTTAGAGGAGAGGAAATCGTTTTTAGTTAGGGCTTGTGATCTTGTAATTAGTCTGGTTGAGGGTGAGTATTTGTATGGCTGTGCAGGAAAATAAAGGCAAGTGAACTTCTAACAGGGGGGAAAATCGTTTTTAGTTATGCTGCGTGTTAGTTTGGTTTGAGGTGGGGTGCATCATTTTAGTTGGCTGTGTAGGAAACGTGTGGCTTAAAATTAGAGGCGGGAAAATCGTTTTAGTTATGGTGTCGATCTTAAATTGAGAGTCATACTTTTAAAAATTGTATTATTTTCTTGAGGGAAGGTTTTAGTGGTGTTTCTCCGACTACGTGTGTATGTTGGAGTAGAAGAAGTGAATAAAACCATTGATTGTTCTTTATTTTAAACTCCACTTGCCGCTGGGAAGGGATATTAACTATTTTTTTTCTTCTTATTTATAATTAGGGTTGTGAATATTTAAGCGTTTTAAGTTACATTCGTTTTGCACGGATATGATATTTTTATAAATTAGTTTGAATTAGCTTAAAATGGCCGTGAGTTATTCAGCACGGGTCTGAGAATATTTTCAGAAAGTTACATAGCTATGACTGAAATGTGTGTATTTAATTAATTATATTAATTTTAATCTAATGTTTATAAAATGAGGCGAGTTTATGTGGGTGAATATTTAAAGTTACATAGGCATAGCTTACCAAGATAAGTGTATATTTTTTACAATATTAATTTTGAACCATTTTATAAAATAAACCACGTGTCCTAAGTTTATAGCTTATAAATACATTTTCATACTTTTATAGTTCACATTCAAATATATTTTCATATTTTCATAAATCATATTTTTTATTTTCATATTTCATTTCTAAATCATATTTTGGGGTGGGCAAATCATCAATTAAATTCACCCTTTGAAGCTATCTTTGACTACTTCACCCATACATTGGAAGGAATTTAACAGGTATATCCTATAAAAAATGGAGTTCTGTGCAGTTTTCATGAAGATTAAAACTCATCAAATGTATTTAAAACTTTTAGCACCTGTGGATTCTTCCCGCAGTGGTCCATCAAAATGAACACCGCAGTTAAAATTGCCTTTAATAAGCCTATCAGACAGTCTTTTAACACTTTCATAGCGAGTGTTCATCCTTCTAGCAGAGGGACACTTTATCCACTGCTTGGTCTATGCTTAAAATGTGTGCCCTGTCTTCGTTGTAAATTAATACTGGAATTACAAACTGCCCACAGTTTTTTTTAAGGAGTTTGATGGAAGTCTTCATATCATTTTTTGTCTACTATGTCCTTACTCACCCACAAATTTAAAAAAAAAAAATCAAGCGCTTATACTGTCTTTTTGTATGTCATGAAAATCTGAGTCCCAAAAAAAATGCTATATAAATGTAAGATAATTTTATTATTATTTTTTGGGTTTTTTTTAAACCAAAAAAACCCTATGGACTTTTCCAAGATAGGGGCCACCTGGGGTCCCAACAATGTCAAACTGATTAGGGAAAATTTTTGACAGTTTGTTTAAATTATTAGGCAAAAATAACTTTTTATATTTCTCATTTCTAATTTGGATTTCTGATACAGTATATAATGAAATATTCTTTTAAAATTTTAACCATGATAGTTATTTCTCTGTTTGGGTTTTTATAAAACAGCTTCAATATGTGCCAAAAGTATAGGTAATAAAACACACAAATTCTGACATTAGCATGACTGTTGAAGGAAAATCATGTATTAGAAAGTATTCTATGGAGTTTTCATAATTAATCATTATATACCTTTTGAGGTTTCTTGATATATTTTGTAATCAGGTTTTTAAATGTTTTTTTTTATTTTTACTGCCACTTCATAGATCAACAATCCCCAACTTGATCACTGTCAGAATAAGTCTTTATCAACTTTTTTCCTGATCCATTGATACTTTTTGGGGGTTTCACTACCCATCTGAAAGAGTTGGCATCAGGTTGGGTGGCACTTTTAAATTGTAGTAGTATGAGCGAGCGCCAGTGTGGCAAGCACTAGATTGGCATTTCTTTCCGTTTCATTTTTGTTTTCTGGCCCAAGCCTGTAAATCTCTTTTTGTAAATGGGTGTCTGGATAGAGGACAGATACTAACAATTGTCAAGGCTATATTAAAACAATACTAAAAGATATTTGTGTATGTGTGTTGTAGTGCCCATGTTGTAAGTGTTAAAATCCATTGAAGAAGTCAACTTAAACAAAGAAAATGAAACATTTGCAGGTTTGTTTGAAGTATTTTACATTATAACCATATTATTAATTGCTGTGTGAATATAATTTTTCAAGGAGATGACCTTTACTATTGTCAAAAAGACAAGCAGGGCAACAGGAGGAATAGGAAAGTTATTTGTTGAGTTTGGGAGACAAAATATACTTGTAAGGAAATTCATGCCATGTTATTGGTGACATTCTGGAATTTAAAAAACGCTGATATTATTTCACAAAGATGTTACTGGCCTGGTTTTATGCTGACATTAAAATGCTACGTTTTCTGATAATTATAATCAAGACTATAATTGTCAGAACAGATTCAATAAAATTTTTAATATCTCAGTTGTTGTTTGTTTGACTCTTTAATTGACTTGTCCTACAAATGTGTATCAGTGGATATTTGGTACTCATTTGACAAATAATATAAATTTTTTTCCCAAATCTCATATATTCAGATAGATAGATAGATAGATAGATAGATATGTATAATCAAGGGAAATTCACATAATCCAGCAGCAGTATACTGATACAAAGAAAGAATATTAAGTTAAATAGTAATAAAAAAGAAAAAAATTAAAATAAAATTAATGTTGCATTTACTCCCCGGGTGGAATTGAAGATCGCATAGTGTGGGAGGACGATTCCTCAGTCTGTCAGTGGGAAAGACTGACAAAAGTCTGTCACTGAAGCTACTCCCCTGCCTGGAGATGACACTGTTAAGTGGATACAGTGGATTATTCATGAATGACAAGAGTTTACTTAATGCCCATCGCTCTGCCACAGATGTTAAACTGTCAACTTTAATCCTACAATAGAGCCTGCCTTCTAACAAGTTTGTCCAGGCGTGAGGCGTTTTCATCTTTATGCTGCCCCCCAGCACACCACCCGAAAGGGGGCATTTTCCCACAACCGAGAACATCCGCATCTTCGAGATGTTAAAGGATAACCTTCTCAGAAAGTATATCTGTTTCCTTTTCTTCATAGAGCATCAGTTTTGGCAGCCCAGCCAATTTGTCACCCAGCTCCCCCAGATATTTATAGGTCTGCACCCTCTGCCCCAATCACCCTGATGATACAGGGTCCAGGGGGGCCTGGGCCCTCTAAATCCACCACCAGCTCCTTGGTCTTGCTGGTTTTTGGGTGAAAGGGTTTTTGAGTCCAATTTAACAAAGTTTTTGATTAACTTTCTGTCCCCTCCTCCTGCCCCCCCCGATGCAGCCCACAAGCAGTGTCACAGCAACTTTTAGTGGCGGACTCCAGCAATTGGAAGTCTGATATAGATTAACAGGACCGAGAAAGTAATCCCCGGTGCCCCTGTATTGTTTCCCCAAGTCAGACCTGAGTTGAGCGCTTTATTGAGGTCTGGGCTGTAAGATAGTCCCAATCCATGCCACAAGGGGAGTCTACCCCATCTCAGTCAGCTTGTCTCAAGGAGCAGAGGTTGTGGGGGTTTAAGGGGCAAAAAGTCCAAAACCCAAATTTTACAGCACCACTGCCCTGTCCAGGTGGGAGATGGATCGATGAACAAAAGATGATGGCATCCTCCCCCCCCTTCTCCTGGTTCGAACTGCAGAGGGTCGGGGGTGGGGGCCGGGGCCCGGTGGTGAAACGCCGCCCATGGTCTTCACAGATTGGCGCCCGGCAACAGGCGGAAATCATTCAGCCACTAGGGCGGATACCTTTTGGGGCAGGAGTGATCAAGATGTTTTCAAAGCCTTGGGGCTCTCCCTGTTCCAGGCTCGGTTTAAGATGCCGGGGACTCCCCCTTCCAAGCACAGGCCTTCAGCAATCATGGCGATACACCATCTGGACCCGCTGCTTTGCTGGCACAAAGTCTTTTCAGCCCTGCTAATCTGGGCTGCTGTTTGTGGGGGGGGATGTCTCCCCTTGCTGGTATCACAGAAGGAGGGTTGGAGGAGGGCCCCCGAGGTGAGGGGTTACTGTGATCAAACCCAAAAGAAGTTGTTCATTTGGTTTGCTTTTCCCGCCTGTCTCGATGGCACCCCGCCGAGCTGCACCCAGTGAAATTTTTCCCCCATCCCCCCTTCCTTCATGCTGTTGTTCTGCAACTTTGCCCAGCCCCTGTACTGCTCTTTCCCGCCCTGGCTGGACTGGGGAGTTCCTTCTGCCGCACTTGACCCGGGTTTATCACCCCCTTTTAAAAATTTTTCTGGTTCAAAACCCCCGATGTCACTTTCCCATGGCTTTTTGTTAGCATAGCAGCATTGTTCTTATGAACACAATGTCCCTACAGAAGTTGATGTAATCAGTTGTGCATTCAACAGCCCCTTTAATGTTCTCACTTTGATCCCCGAATATATCCCGTTAGTTCCAAAACAGTCTCTCAGGCCCCTGCCCCAGGGGCCACTTCCTGAATGAGCGGGAGTTGTGGGCCTACCTTGGTTTGTATTGAGGCTAACAGAACCAGGTTTGATTCTGTTTAAGGGGAGGGGGGGGCACTGATCGCTTTCCTTTTTCATTTCTTGTCCTCTAAGGGGAAAAAGTGCCTTTTTTGAGGCTAAGAATAAATTAATATTAATATATAATGAAAAAACAGCCAATCCAATAACAATTGTCTAATGTTTTTTCTAAGAAACACAAACCCCCAAAATCGTTGAAGTGAGTGCCCTTTTGATTGGAGAAGACAATGGGACACAGTAGACGAAAGTGATGTAGAAGATTTCATCAATTTTTTTACCATGGTTTCAAAAATATTAGTTTCCGGGTTCTTTTTGAAAGCAGAACAGTGTCCCAACAACCCCATGGATCTGCCCCGAGGAAAGGAGTGTTGCTTGGGGGTAGGATGCAGACATGGGGAAAATTAAAAAAAACTATATCTAAAACCCTTTTTTAAAATTAATTTTATATTTTTACCTCCCGGTGTTCTTTTTGTAATCAGCATGGGGGGCAAAATTTTTGGCTCTACGGGCCAAGGAAAGACAAGGCCCTGACCAGTGGATAAACAGGGTTTTTCTTTCCCCAATAGTTTTCCCCATCCCATGGGGAGGAAAAATTTGAGTTCAACAAAAAAACCTTTTCCTGTGGTTTTTTTTTTTTCGGGAAAACACATGTAAATTTTAAGACCAAGCTGTCACTTATAGCATGACAATGTTTCTCATTTATTTTAACGACTGTCTTTAAATGTCTTTGTAAAAGGGTTTAAAGGGGGTCCACAAGAATTTTTATTATTTTACTAAATCTTTCTATCCACGTTTCTTTGTTGATGAGACCCGCTGAAGAATATTTTGGTAACAGAAAGAAACACCCCAAAACGACTAAAATACAACTGACGACTATTTTTCGAATATTTAACAAAGTTTCTTCCATCAATCACACAGCCCCCCAGAAAAACGTTTAGCATTTAATATCCCCAGCCTTAGAAAAAAATAGGAATGCTGCGCGGCATGTTTACTAACAGATATGAACATTTTGCATGGAGCACGTTAAACAAATTGATTAAGATCAGCAATTTTCAAGGTTCACATGTTTCAAGTTTTTTTAAACAAACTAATTAAAAAACTGAAGAAATTTGACAAAAATAAGTCAATTTAAGATTCTATACCATTTTATATGATTTTTATATATTATTTTTAATATAATGCACTATATGTGGACTATAAACCAAACATGATAATTTTGTGCATTTTAACCAGTTGACATTTCTCAATTTTACAAAGTTGTATAGTTGTTAATAATTTTTGTTTAAGTGTTTAAATTCCATATTCAAAAAGGGAAAATTGTATATTAGATTCATTCATTACAACAGACTGGGTGTATTTCAAATGTTTATTTCTTTTAATTTTGATGATTTTGATAATTAAAAAATTTTATAATATATTATATTATATATATATATATATATATATATATATCATATATATATATTATAGGGGTCAGGAAAAAAAAATTGGTTTGTAAAATATCATTTGGGTTCAATTTTTTCGGTCAGATACATTTGGGTTTTTATTACATTGTTTTAAAATTTATCCATGGGTTAATTTTGGGTTTAAATATATACAGGTTGGGATGTATTGTAATATATAACGGTTAACCATCCGTACATATTACTTGTTAGATACATTTGGTTTAAATATAAATTGGTAATAGATCTTCTGATAAAACATTGTTAATACTCCTCAGAAAACATTGGTTTGAAACATCCGTAAATACTGTTGAGTAAATTGGTTGATATACATTGGTTAAATTTTATTGGTTAAAAATTGGTTTTGAAACATCGGTTCAGAAATCCGCCGTTATTTCAGATGGGTTCAATTCTTGATTTGGGAAAGGCAAAACGCCCACCAGCATTCCCTTTTTCTTTCATTGCTTCAACCTTTTTAAAGTTGAACATTTTTCCGCAGGGGTTGCCCGGGTTTTTGCCCATTTTTGGGGGGTCGATTTGCACTTTTTTTTTTTCATTTTTAAAAAATCCAAAAGCCTGCCTCCGCCGGGCCTTTTACCCGCCTCACCCCTCCTTTGTCCCTCCCGACAGATTCTTTCAAAAGCAGAGTTACTGGTTTAATCCAAAACCCCGGCCCATTTTTTTACCCCTCAGCGCTGGTTTACTTTGGTGGAAAGCCCCCCAATCTTTATTCGGGTAGCATTTATTGGGGGGACGTTTCGGGAAGGAACTTACCCTTTTTAAAGGTTTTTTGAAGGAAACACTGGAGGTTTTTTTTTTTTAAATGTTCTGGGGGTCAAAATGACCAGAATATTCCCCTCACAAAAACGATGTTTAACTATTTTTTTAGTAAAACTAACAAAAACCCCACACAACACGAACCGCCACACACACACCCTCACAAATCTTGGGCACGCACTGATTAAGCGTCTGTCAAGGGGCGATTATTTTTTTACCCAAAAAAGATTCTTCCAAAAGCTGAGTTTCCAGGAAGTATTGAGGGAACCCAGTTCCCATGTTTTTACCCAACAGGCTGGTTTTCATTGGTGATTTTGTTATTCCTTGGCATTTATTAGGGACCTTCAAAGGGAACTTAGTCCTTTTTCGGGATTTGGGAAAAACACGAATGGCCCTTTTTTCCCAATTTTTAGTGTC
>NW_024380964.1:0-68476 GCF_016835505.1 Polypterus senegalus | reverse complement strand
CTTTCATGTGCCCTCTGTACCCTTACGGTCATCACAGTACAGAAATAACTCCACTGTTCCTGTCTTGGCTAGTCACTCCCTCAAGATTACGTGTTTTTCTGGAGATATGAATTTTTCCAGACTGTTACACCCTTGAGAATGCACAGACAATCTAAATGCAAAAAAAAAAATATATATAAATAACTGACGTTCTGTTGTCAGCCTTCAAAATATTAAAACCACTGAAGGGCTGGAATCTGTGCTCATTGTCCTTTTTACTTATAAAAGGTGTTGGAGATGTTTACCAAAATATCATCAAGGAGTGTTGTTAAGAATGAACAGCCTTTTAGGATAACAATGTTTAAACATATCATGTAGGAATATCATTTCAGATTGGTGCTTAATCCTTCATATACCACAAAGATAATGTAGAACACTGCTGGACCACTTCAGTGAAGTCCATGTCTCAAAACGGAGTCCCTCAACCTTCAACTCACTCTTGTTAGTGTAATAAAAGCCTGTAGATTTTGAGCAGACCTGCTGCGGTAGGTTGTGCTTTAAAATGGAAGGTTTTGTTTTTTTTTGCACGCGTTTCTTTCCCAACAACATTAGCACAAGAAGGACATGAGAATCTGATATTTAGTTTTTTTTTTGGTCAACAGCATAACGTTCTCATTGCACATCATTAAATGTTGGGCTGCTAAAATCACAGCTTTGTGCACTAAACGTCATGAACTCCACATGTGGGGATTTTGTGTTTAGTTGCCAAGAACAAAAGAGTACGTTGGAATTAATTTCGATCATTTGTCTTGCTAAAGCGAAGCTCCCAATGCAAGAACTCAGATGTATTGTGACCAACCAGACATTATGTATTCAGACTGCAATGTGAAAGAAAAAAGCTTGTCGCTGCCTTCACACCATTCTCATCCAGGTCTCCAGGTCCACAAATCCAGTTTTAGTTTTATGATGATTTAAACTGGCATCGCTGCCTATGTTATAACTGGCACCTGCCAGGGGTTAACATGAGATCTGTGGATCAGTGTGGCCGAACTGCACAGAATATCATAAAGATGTCTGAGACGTAGACGGCTGGCGTTTCATGCGATTGTGCAGCAGTTGTTAATTTTGTGATCTGGTAGTCAAGTAAGTTAGTGAGCATGGATGGGATGGCTGTCATGTTAGGAAATATATAAGGCATGGACAGTTACCTCCTTTGATTATGGAAATAAAATTCTACACCATTAGCAAAGTATGTAGTAAAGTTTGCTATTTCACTTTTGCAAGTTTTGTCAAGTTAATGCTTATGCGGGTCTGATCTGTTAAATGTATATAACTTGCAATTTCAAAAATGCTTTTTAGAATTTCACAAGGAAACTATTTGGCCACACCACTGGTGTGCTGCTGCAAGAGGAAAAAATGATATGACATCCTTGGTGATGGCCAACCAGTTTGTACTGTTTCCATGGAGTAGTGAATGAAATTATTCCAAACAAGTACTCTGTTGAGATGGAAATACTAGTATTGTTAATATGCTGCTGATTTAGGGATTAACTGTTAAAAATGTCATTGCTGGTTTCTTATGCAGAACTCGGTGAATGAGAGTCGGTCAGCCGGTGTGTAATCTGTGCTGGCTTTTTTTGAGGGGTCCCCTCTCAGTGTGAAGGGGCTTCACAAGACAGGAGTTATACACATGAATCCTACGTGAAGGTTTTAAATCTTCAGGTTTAGGATAAGAAGTGAACGATCAGAGGAGTGTGTAACAGTCAAGTCGTTTCATGTAACACCGTCAGTGTGTGCATCTGTTAGGTCTCATTACTTCCTTGCTTTTGCCTTCACATGCGATTGCTTTGCTGTTTCACTTTTTAAAGTTATCCAGACGTTTCACACATTTGAAAATTGTCACATCACAGGGCAGGTCAGCGTTTGGCCAGATCTCCGACTGAGATACACGCATAAATGAAAGTTGCTCAAGGTAAACACACATTTTCTTCACTTGTGAATTTTCACTTTTAGCTGTTAAGCAAGGACTTATGACCTCGCTATTTTCAAGCTTCGGTGATTTTTATCTTGAGGTTCCCAAGAACCATAATGGAATTTAAGCTCTCTTTGCATCAAAGCTCATTCTTGAGGAATTGGAACTCCCTAAGCATCTGATTAGGACCGTTTCTGTGCGCCTGGGAATAGGAGCCATAAAAGAAAAGCCCTTCTGTTCCCTTCATGTCTCAGGCATAACTGTCTTTATCAGCTGGGGAAAGGAAGTAATAAGCAGGCTCTGCTACTGCTTAAAAGTGTTTTAATCGCAGTAGGCAGTTCTGGGAACCAAAAGTATGCTTGAAAAGGTAGATTGCACCTACTGGTTCCAGAAAAGAGTAAAATTAAAGGGTTTTGTATTGTGCCTTAGGGGTTGAAAATGGCATTTAAGTAGGAAAAAAAAATGAAATGTTGGTGTGGCCCATTACGGTGGGGGCACATTTGATTAATGGTAGAATGAGATATTTTACAGTGTGAAATTGCTTGTTATCATACTTGCAAAGAAAAAGCACATTTAATGGGTGGCAAATGCCACAGGCGATCTCAGTTTTCAAGGGCATGTAAAGGGGACGGAAATGTGTCATCTCTGCGAGGCGACCTGAAGTTTCCTTAATGAAATAACCTGCTGAAAAAGAATTCAAATTTGAATTGTAAAAGAACCTGCACACTTGGCAGTAGGCAAGTAATAGTTTTCTCAAAGAACTTTTTAAATGAGGAAGCTTCAAACAATTTTCATTCTCAATTGGAGTGTCTTGTGATTTACTCTTTTTAATATATTTATATGTTTTTCTTTATTCCCATTTTACCTTTTTCTAATAATGTAAATCCTCCAAAACCTGCATCACATAAACAAAGGGTAATGGGGACCTTTCAGATTCTGAGTCCTTCAGTGTCCTGCAGTCTTCATGGGGAGGCTCAGTTGTTGTGCCTCCTCATCCCAGGAGACCGGATTTGAACCCTAACCCTGTTCGCTGTCTCAGTGAAGTCCCTGTGTTGGTGTGAAGGTTTGCTGCTGGTAACCCTGATCTTCCTCCCACATCCTTAGACTCTGCAGGTTTGATTCATTGGCATCTCTGAATGTGCTGGCAAGATGGATGTGCTTAGGCCTCTGCCTTTTGATGAACTGACACCTCATCAGGGGTTTGGTTCCTGCTTTGTCGTCACAGCCGCAGGGTTAAACACCAACTCTTAATTGAGACAAGTGGGTTCTTTGGTTTAGACATGTCCCTGGCACTTCATTATGTCATCTTTATTATAATAAAAATTATATTAATATAGTGTGTTTTTTTTAACCCATCCAAAGCACTTAACATACACAGTGGGCAACCACTTCAAGCTCCACCCGTATGCAAACTGCACACGGATCATGCAATGGCATCCATTCTTGCGCCTGTATGCTCACCACACATTTGCTATCAAGTGAGACAGATAGATGGCTAATAAAGTCCGTGATGGGCAATTTAGCCATTACATTAGGGAACAGTACAGCACGGTGTCTTCATCACTGCACTGGGGCATTGGGAGCCACACACAGACCATAGGGTAAAAGCGCCCCCTGTTGGCCTCACCAACACCTCTTCCAGCAGCTACCCAAGCTTTTCCTAGATGGTCTCTCATCCAAGTACTGCCCAGGCTTGAGCAGGTTTAGCTTTAGGAGGACTACCTGTTCCAAAGTGCAGGTGACATGGCTGCTGACCTAGAGACCACCGTTGTTGTGCTTGTGCTTTACATGGAATATTTTCTGTTATTTTTTATTAGTTTTCTCTGTAATGGTTATAGTAGCCTAGGCAACTGGTTCTAAAGCCATAGAAAAGGAAATTAGCATTGTTTTTGTTAAGATTTGTCGCTCCTAAAGTATGAGAGACTCCCAAAGTAAATCCATAGATGTAGTTCATCCACTGAGTGTACGCCAGTGTCAAGTTTATACTTTTTGTCTCCCGTCCAGGTGGCGTCAAACCCCATAACTCAGTGCCGGCTACCGTCTGGCTCGGATGGAACAGCATCTGGTGGCTGGCACAGTGCACATGTTGTTCGCTCCGACTGGCCTCGACCTCTTCTAGAAGAATTATTTCAGTGTTACTTTTGAAAAGATTGTTGTGTTTTTGCCACCCTCATGACATTTTCTTAGCTCACCTCTCTGCTTATCAATTGCTGTCTGTGTTTTGAGAAGAACTCGCACTTAAATGAACGCCCCTAACTTTCACACCAATGAATTGTGTAATGCAAGGGAACAACCTCAGTCAGCTGTGTTACAGAATAGTTTTCTGAAATAAAAATGTTACGGGCAATTGTGAAGGAAAGACCAGGAGATGAACAATAGACCAGGGGAAAAGCAGGAGATGAGAGGACACATCAGGAGCCATAGGGTGTTGTTAACCTAATGTACTCATTTGTACTTTTTCAATTTGAGTTTTGACCTTCAGTATAAAACAAACACACCTATTCTCATATCAGTCAGAAATTAGGAGTCAAAGTCTCACAAAGAAATAAGAATATATTCTGGGTGCTGCTGTACATGTAAGGTTGTCCACAGTGTGTGTTTCCATGTGCTTTGTTTCCATTATATTAACATTTTTACTTTTTTGCTAGCAGTATGTCCATAAAGAATGAAGCAGTTATGACCCGAGAGCTGCTGCTTTAATAAAGCAAGTGAACTTCTGCCTTCATACGAATGCGACACTTGAAAACACTGCCATTCACGAAAATGGGGTTCTCTGTGCATACTAAGGGGTGTCATCGATGTGTCGCTATCCCATGGCACTTAGGGCAGGCGCACGAAGGCGTCATTGTGTCTGCTTTCTTGGTGTCCACAGACCTCTGTGTGCCGATTTCCCCCAACACTGTCATGCCCGCCAGTAATGTAAACATGCAGCTGCTGCCTCTGCATTTGGAGCTTACAGGTGCATAATACCTGAATATATGTTAGTGATAAAGTAAGTTCTTTAATGAGATCACGTCTGCAAGAAATCGGTAAAATAAGACAAACATAGTAAATCTGAATAATAAGTCTTTTGACCATTTAAAGTCCTGAGTTCGTCCACCTTCACTCTGTGTGTGTGTGTGTGTGTGTGTGTGTGTGTGTGTGATGCCTCTTACACTCTTGTCCTTGATTTCGCTGGACAAGTTGAGTGCCGCCATTTTATAGTGGAAGCAGCGGGTTGTGTGCCTGTTGTTATTATATGAAGACGTCCATATTGAATTCTGGTTATCACGTTGAGGATGATGCCTGCTAATTTAAGCTCTTTTTTACAACAGCAGACCAAATAATGAAATAGGTAGATTTGTCAATGAACAGCAGTGAAGACAGGAGCTCAGCTTCTGGTATTTGGGTTTGGCTCCGTGTTAATGAAGATCTCCCCATCGGAGACCACTCTGCTGCCTAAAGGTTGAGCTACTCACTGCCGGGTTTTGCTCACACTACCTGCTGCTTGAGTTTAACCACTTTACTATTACAGCACATGTGGATGTGGTAACTGTACCTGAATTGATTTTTTTAAACTATTCAAAAACTGGAAACGACTTCATGCAGCTCATTCAAACATGAGTGATGTCAGTTTGTGTAAACTGGAATGCCACACTGCCATCACTGTGTTAATATTAATGCTTCAGGGGGAACAAACTAGTCCGAGGTTATGGAAACACTTCTGGAGTGTAAAACTCATATTGTGGGACAGCTTTTTATTCATCTAATTCTAAAGTGCAAGCAACACCTGAAACAAAAGAAACCAACTATACACAAAACACACAACTGGAGCGGTGAGGGCATGGCAGAGTTACAGCAGGTCTTCATAATCACAGACTCCTCAGAGGCTGGCTGCTCTAGTGATGAGCTAGTGATCCACAAGAAGTTGAATTTGTGTGGGAAACTTAAAAGATTCATTTAAAAAAAAAAAGTTTTTGTAAAACACAGTGAAATTCACACGAAGGAAGGCGTTTTGTGTGGTGGTCTCCATTTCACACATTGTGCCATGCGAGTAACGCAAGGTGAGCTTTATTTTAGTGCAGTGAGGTGACATAAAGAAGATCAGAATAAGAGCAGGAACACTTTGTGGCAGTAAGCAAACACACACCATGGATGTGATTGCAGTGTGCATCTCCACTTGAGAATTCATGTGACCTTCAGCACGTATGGGCATTGGGTGGGCGACCTGCTCTCAGTGCTAGTGGAACACAGCCATTTCTTTCTTTCTTTTTGTTTTTCTTTTTCTTGTATCTTGTAGTCCAGATCTTCAAATATAAGGAGTTGTGCACCTATTTGAGGCCTTCATCACTTGGCTGTTTCTGCTTTAAGCCTCTTTAATTGCAGAATATTAATCTTTAGTTCCATTCCTGAATTACCAAGTGCATGGATGTTATTTGTGCATGATATACTCGGGACAATGATACTCTTACTTGATTGTCCTCTCACAACAGCGTATGTGTGTGTGTGTGTATGTATGTATGTATGTATGTATATATATATATATATATATATATATATATATATATATATATATATATATATATATATATATATATATATATGTATATATATATATATATATATATATATATATATACACACACACACATACACACACAGATAGGTAGAAAGTATTTTTCGAATCACAGGGTTTCTTACACCATTTACTATTATGACTTGTCAGTTCAGTAAGCTAAAGGCCAGCGTATTCTGTACTTACTAGTGAGCCTCGTTCTTTTTCCATTGCCATCACTATAAATTTTCTGTACTTAATTTGTTTTGGGTAATAAGCAGACTTAATGACTTAAAGTAATGATATTATGACATAATAAACAGAGGTTTAAACAGTTTAGGGATTTGCCCAAAACAGATGACGAGAAGCTTGAGGATGTACTGTGTGTGAATGAAGCCTTTGAGAAGCTTTGCTCGATTGTAAATCATTTCATACTTTTTAGTTACCTAAATGTTTGCATTGCAAATTACTGTGACAAATTAAGAAAAAAAATGAAGCTGTAATCATGACTTCAATTAGAGTTGATAGTGCGACTCGTAAAGACATTAAGAGAAGAGGATGACGTGAAGTGCCATGGTGGTGAGTCATTGAAAGTTGACATCTGATGTTATCAATCTTGGTTTGGAAAATTCGTGAAAATTATTACATAATTTTTTGAAAACTGGAAATAATAATCAGTGGTTTGGCTGAAATAACCAGTTAAAAGTGGAAACATAAGTATTTGCTTAGCTTTTTTATTAAAATTTCTCAGTTTTGCAGGAGAGCAGTGCTTCTTATTTCAGTAGAGAGGACTGAGTGAAATTCTTAAGTTTTAAACAAAACAAACAAATCCTGATGTGCCACCATAAAATCTGTAAGATAAAAAGGCAGATCTGCCTTCACTGGAACTCCTCCAATGTGTGTTGCTGTTGCTCTTTGGCTGTGATTTTAAAACAAAAAAAGCAATCGGTATTCTTTTAATTTTTTTTTTTATTTTATTGAATTTTTTTTAAAAATCAAATAACACTCCATACACATCTCGAGTTTTACAAAAAGAAAAAAATAAAGAACAAAGAAAATGGTTTGAAACAAATCAACCCACACCCCGAGAAAGAGAGCTAGGCCAGCAGTGTAAAACTTTAAGCCAAGTAAATAGTTAAGTTAATAAATGGAGTAAAAGAGTGGAGAGAACCTACCTTCTCAATTTAAATAGCAATCGGTATTCTTAATGTTATCACCGTGTCCTTATCCCATTATGTGGCACTCAAAACTGGCCCAGATTGGTGACTCCACCTCTTTATTTTATTTTTATTTTCAAAGCTCAACTTCAAGATGTTTGTCAAGTTTTGCATTAAGCCAATCCTTGATGCTGCTGATCCGAAGAGAATCGCTGAAAATGTCATGGAAGAGGCCAGAGCTGTTCTGAGGCTTTTCTATGGAGATATCCCTAAACGTGAGAACAGGCCATTCAGTCCATCACGGGTGCCAGTCTTGCTGTCCAGAATAGTGTCGATTCTCTGCCCTTCCTCCTAGTTTAGTGCCCTCTCTAAACTTATCATCGTTTTTATTTTGGATGTGCCTGATTGGAGATTTCGCTTGGTATAGCTTTAACTTTAATTTAATGTATTATTTGTGTTAGAAGTGTAATTGCTTGCAGCATGCAGTTGGAGCTTTAAACCTCAGGCTTTGGATTGCGAGTTCTCCTTATTTTAAGAGGTTTGTCGCCTTTGCCCTTTGAGTTTATTTTGCAAGATACTGGTGGTGTTCATCCAGTAAGGAGGCCATTATGGCACCAGCTTGTCTGGACTGTTCGCTCACTTTGAGGGGTCTTCAATCACAACTTTTATTGGTTGGTTCCAACATTCTACAGGTCCCCCAAAGATGCCGTGTTTTCTTATGAACTGAATTTCCATGTTGGACAAGCGCAGTGGCCCTCAAACTCGATCCTGGTGGACCCCCTGTGGTTGCAGGCTTTCGTTTCAGCCAGCATCTTTTTTTTATATTTTACATTGAACCATGAGCCTAATATAGTGACTGTTGGCGCCCAGTTTGTGCTTTGGGATCCTTTTAAAAATGACAAAACAAAGTTAAATTGGTTGATTTTTTTTTTCCCTCCTCCACACCATCATGGTTTTCATTCTGCCTGCTCATTTAATTCATTATCTCTCAATAAGCATGTTAAGCTGTTGTCACATTATGTAGTTTCTAGTCAGAGGGAGTGTCAGACTGGCCGACTACACATGCTGGTCTCACTGCCGGACCGTGTCAGTTTGCATGACTGAAAATCACTGAGCATGTCAGGTTTAGTGACGGTGTCCCAACTTTCCAGCACAGTTGTACTCTCCTCGTTTTCCTAGCGTGTTTCTAGACGGCGACTGCTCTTTATGATGGTTTAATGGGTGTCAATTAATAACCAGCTGACCAGAGGTTCAAGTGTTGGGGTGCCAGCATAATAGCCCCACGTAGTAGTAGTAGAAGACAGTTCACTGAGCACAAAGAAACTGGCAGTCGTCATATCCAAATAGAGTGACGTTCAGAGGACGCTTGTGGCTCGTAAGCTTTTCTCCCTCTGTTTCTTGACCATCATTTACATAGAGCTTCTTCTGGATTGGGGGAGACTACAAGTCTTGTGAATCGAGTGAAGACATGGTCATGCAGCATCCTGGTCAGGCCACTCAGAGCTGCAGGAAAATATGAAATTTATGGCGGGAGTTCCTCTACTTGCCCCAGAGTGGTAGAGTCTAGCTTGACAGATCCTCGAGGGCGAGCCGTGTGTGTGTGTGTGTGTGTGTGCGCGTGCGTGTGCGCATGCATGCATGCATGCGTGACACACAGATGGCAAGTTCAGCCACAGTCTCATTCCCTTCAACCATATTCTGTTGTGGTATTTAAAACATGAAACTTCAGACTGACGAGCCTCTTCACTCATTGCAGGTTCCACGGTACCCACATTCCTTACTCCACGTTGCTGCATTATGTGCATTGTACTACCAGCTGACCTGTCATTGGTTGTCAATTCTCCTGTACCCAGAGCTGCCCCTACACCTAAAAACAAAATCAAACCTGTCTGTGGGCGAGCTACTACATATGTCACATTTCACGATGGCCTTCATGGGTGCACACTGTCAACTGCTTCTGACTTGGCTACAGCTAAAAACCGCTGGAAAAGTCGTCAAGTTTGACACGACCTTTAATCATCTGGTCTGACACTGTAGGACGTGCCAGCCTTTCATCATTCACTGTCATTGGCCTGGGTGTCTGCGCTGCTTCTTTGTAATTCTCATTGTAAAGTTACAATTAAGTGGGAAATGGCAAATTCATAGGAAGACACCAAAACAGGATTAAGCATTTAAAGCAAAAATACTAATTTCTAAATGTCTTATAAATGCAAGTGCTGTGCTTTTCTAAAAGTAGAATAAGAGAAGTGAAAAAATGACCAACTAATTAAACAGTGAGGTCAATTAGAAGAAAACTAGCTGCAGGAAAATCCTGCATCCACCGGGGGGCGCCAGGACTGAGGCTGAGAACCGCTGGCCTAAATGTCAATCAGTGCAGCTCTGGGGTCAGCTCTTTTTGTACGTGAGAGAGACAAGCGGCATCCGCTCACTTTGAACGTGGTGCTCAGAAGGCCCCTGCTTATCAAAAGTGCAGCAGCAGGCTTTGTGAGGATTTTTAATGGGAGGAAAATTAAATATACCAGCTGTAACTATTAAAAAAAAAAAAGTTATCCACGCAATGAATGAAGAAACCAGAAAGAGTAACTGACTTGAACTGCTCGTTCAGAACTGGCACTTGGCTGTCATCCTGGGTGTCATTAACCACTGAAAGGGGCTGATTTCTTCAGCTCAGTTCTACATCCACAAAGTTATGTCTGCACTCTGAACAAATGGCCAGTGACTTCGGTTATCAGTTCACAATCCATCTTGTAATATGCTGCGTGAGAAGTCTTTGCTCTTTCTTGAGTGTAATTGTGGCAAATATAGAACATCCAGAATTATCCTGGGCACAAGTGCATTATTAGGCAAACTGCTGGATTCAGCAGCCATGTAGAAGTAAGACCTGCACTGTATACGTATACGTAATGTTCAAATGAATTGAGTAACGACACTTACAGAAGCCAGCCTGATCACTCCACTTAGCTCCTATTTTAATGAGAGCATTTAGCAGCAAGGAATCACGGAAACCTGGCAGTGGTGTTGATTTTGTTCTTACTTTAACTAGCGGTATGTAAATGTTTTTGTTTTGCCATTTATTTTGCAAACATGACATTTAAGTGAAACGGTGGTCTAATTTTGTGATGGTTTTAGTATTATAACTTATACTAGTATTGGGTAAGCTAACAAGGTACAAATACACTTCGGTCGTACGTACATCCAGAAGAGACTCACGTTTTTTGATGTGTGCAGAAAGCTGCTGGAAATGTTCTGCCAGTCTGTATTAGACGGAGTGTGACTACAGTGTGGTCTCCTGGGGAACCATCACAGTGCCAACCCTGGACTCACTGTTATGGAACTGAAGATCATGGGAAAATTACCTGCCATCATGAAAAATCCCATCCATAGTGTGCCTCTGGGGGTCTTTTCTGCACAATGCTACCGGGCAATTCAGTGCTTCCTACTGATGTTCCAAATTAAATGTTTTTACTATTACGTTTTTCTATTTTTGCTTATTTAACATCCAGCTTATTGCAATTGCTGTGATTGTTAAAGATGTCTGCTAGGCCAGCTCGGTACCTCGGCCCACAAGGATCAAGACCACCTCTGCCCAGGGGTGTCTCATTACAGAGCCTGACTGCTGTGGGTAGACGTGACCTCACATGGCGCTGTGTGCAGCAACACAGTCTAATACCGAAGGGGCTCCTCTGTTTAGTCAAAGCTTCATACGAGGTCTGATCTACCACCACCTGCAGTGTGCCCATCCTGACTCCCGTGATTGAAGTAGCCATTGCCCTCAGCACACTATACAGCCTAGAAAATTCAATTTGGAACGGACCGTTCAGCCCAGCAGGCTCACTGACCCTATTCATTCAGTTTCTTCAAAACAGCATGGAGTCCAGTTTTGGTGACATCGAGGTGATCTATGGATAACTGCCAAGGGTTACCGGTGACATTCAGGATCTATAATGGACTGGCAGTTTCAGGTTTACAGCCAGTCTTTGTGTGTTGGCAGTCATTGCCTTAGACGTCCTGTACAGGATGCTGCTGTTAAATGTTTAAGTAAAATTACAGTTAATATTTGTTCTCGCTTCATTCTAGCTGGCTGGCCATGAAGCAAAGGGGACAAAGTGCTCAGTGAAGGCGGTGGAGGACATGTTGGAAGCCATGCAAATCACGCCATCATAGACCTGAGTCAAGTAGTCTGTTGACCGGCAGCTTTGCTCACCACAGCACCGGAGCTTTTCAGAGAAAAATTCATCCTTAAACACTGTGCATTCACTACCATCGTCATTATGGAGTTTCAACATGAAAAGGATCGGCTCAGTAGCTCCAATAAAGGACTGATCACCAACATAACTGATAACTGGGACTTGTTACTGTTGGCGTCCTGTCTAATTTATCGACCACCTACCGGTGGCCACGTAAGACTGAGTCGGTAATATTGGTTGAAAGTTTTATTTATAAGTTACTACTACATTAATTCAGCCTCCTTCTGATGTTTTCCTTTTTCAGTTGTAAAGTACAATTTGACTTGCTTGTTAATACTTTCATTTTAACTTGACTGATGATTAAACATTTTATATCCAGCATCTGAGGCGTATCCACTCATTGGTGAATCCCGTTACAAAGAACTGAATCAAATCTACAGTGAAGAGGAGTGCATGTTATCATTGGGGTCACCCAGACAGACGTGTGACGTGAGTAGGTGTCCTCGGTTCATGTTTGAACCACACTGGTTGTAAATGAGCCTTTAAGTGTCACGTGTGCATCCTGTGTAGCGGCGTCCGTAATGTCAGGACTACTCTATTGTCATGTGGATCAGTGAAGTGACATTTTAACTACCTGGACAGAGCAGGTTCCTCATCACCTTTAAAAGTAATGTGCTGCCATGGATTGTGTTTTGTTTGCCTGTCATTGCTGCCTTTTCTAACCTTTTTTTAGCACTTGTTTAATATTTGTTTATATTGTTTGATTTTATATTTGTCTCTTTTTGGGAAGTTAAATCCTGGCTGAAGATTAGAATTGTAGCTTTACGTTTTCTTAAAGACTTGCTTCCAGGCTGTTGGGTGAATCCAGGATGGAGCTTGTGTGCCCAGCTGTGTTTAGGCCGTCCCCCCAGGATCCAGGAGGAGTCCATTGCCGCCAGGGTAGGATTCAGTTACATTTAACAATGCCGTCGCTTTAATGGGCTGCAGTTCAAGTTCAGCAACTGCAAACCAGAAGAAGCCTTCATTATCAAGTATACATATGTTGACAGCAAATCTGCTTCATATGGAAGCAATCAATATTTGGAAGAGTGCGTTAGATAATTATCTATCAAATATCTTGTTTCTAGATAAATCTTACATTAGCTTTTTGGTGGTTATAACCTTATCGTCTTTAGACCACCTTGCTCGCCGCCTTGATACTGTTGATGATTTTAGCAGTTTAATGCACATTTTCTTTTTCCAGACAGCTCACCTGGTAAAGTGTTGGACGTGATGCCCGGACGCCGAGCCATTACTGAGAGAAGTCGGTTACTCGGCCCTCGCTCCGCCATGTTTCTCTTGTCTGCGGCCTGGTCTCTGTCATTAACATGGTAGGTCACATAAATGCATTTGGCCTCCGTGCTCCGCAGTCTTTATGGTTGACCTTCTGTGGCTTTTTGAAAGGGCGCTCCCACACTTCCCTCTTTGTACACCATTTTCAGACTGTCGGAATGGCTTATCCAAGCACATGTGTTTTTAATTTCAGCTGAAATCTTTGTCATCGCACACTGCTTTTATAGCATGTGCAAGGTTACTTGATGTGTAAATGAAATGTGTCATTCTTACATATTTGAATCAACATAATACCTAAGAAAATTATCCACAGAATTCCAGGAAATGTCAAGATGACAGCGACAAGAGTTTTAGCACTTGTTGTATTGGACAACCACAGATGAAAAGAAAGGCCAGAAGGACATCCAGCAGACCGAGGTACCATATCTGGCTTAGTAGCAGACACGGTCATGCTGGCACAGTTTTCTAAGATAAAGCCCACCTCCAGGCTACACAAAAAAACAGAAGAAGTCAGCCATCTTTTGAGCCTTGTGTGTCTAGCGAGGTGATCATATCTTTAGTAATTTGTCACAGATAGGTGTCTGTACTGGGACCTTAAGTAGCACCCTGACTTGCACTACACTTTGTTTAATTGATGCATTTTCACCCACTGTGACACACTCAGACCCCACTCCCACCAGATTCTGGTACAATAGCGCCATCTATAGATGATCAGTTTGCAACATTTTTTGGGTGGTGTTCTCTGGTTATTTGTATTGTCACAACACGTTTCTCTAAAATATTCAACGTTTTAGCTGGATGCGACTTCACATATTCAAAGTTTTGTGGATGTGCCGTCATGGCTGCCATTGTCTTGTTTACTCAGTATGGTGAAATTCCCACTTGCGTCTCTCCTCAGAACAGGGATGATTGGTTCACAAACACACATAAACCGCACAACGCATACGGTGCTGTGAAAAAGTAATTACCTCTCATGTCATTGTTTTCTTCACAATCTACAGAATGAATGGCCTTAGGTCCTGAGACAAAATGCAAAGTTAGACAAAGGGGACCTGAGTGAACACACAATACACTTTTAAATTCAGGTAACAAAGATATTCAACACAGGCATCCCCCGTGTGAAAATGTAATTGCCACTACCAAGTTTTGAAACTGTGGGGGCAATAGTTTGCTACTAAATGCTCTGTAATTGGATCTCAGTCCTTTACATTTCTGTTCAGGAATTATAAGCCCACTCTTCTTTTCAGAGCTGCTTTCAATCTCTCACATTGGCATGCATCTCTGTGAGTGTCGACTGCTCGTTTCAGATCTTTTCTATCAGGCTCACGTCAGGACTTTGACTGGGCCATGCCACACATTCTTAGCTGTTCAGCTGTAGACTCGCTGTTGTGTTTTGGGTCATTGTTTTGCTGTATAACTGCTTGACACATCAACTTCTGGTCCCAGACAGATAATCTGACATTCTCTTCAAGAATATTCTGGTAAAGTGTAGAGTTCCTGGTTCCTTCAACGATGGAAAGTCTTCCAAAGCATCCCCCGCCATCACACCAGCACCCCCATATTTTTATCTAGGTATGATGTTCTTTTTGTTGACCGCTGTGTTATGTTAATGTCAGACATAGTGGGGCCTGTGTTGTCCAAATAGGTCTACTTACGACTTATCTCTTCACAGAACACTAGTAATGGAGAATGGACCATCTGTCCGGTATACTACAGTGTGTGTGAGTGACACTTGAGCACCTCAAGAAACAGGCATTCTGCACTCCTTGGATTATAAATACAATGGCAGCTCATGCCACTTGCAGAAAATAATTGTCCAGTGATTCTGCATAAATTTGGTGTATCAACAAAGGAGGGTTGCAATCTCACATAGGAGTCGAGTGGATTCAGGATTGTCTGCCTCTTCACTCCAGCAAAGCCAAAGGGCCTCTACTCCCAGTCACCGTTCAGGGTGTGGATGTGGAGGTGGTGCACTGCTGCAAGTACTTTGGGGTGCACATCCACAACAGGCTTAACTGGTTTAGTAACACAAGAGAACCAGAGAAGAAAGGATGGAGCAGATTTTTTCTTTTCTTTTTCTTATGAGACTTTGTTTCTTTAATATTGGTAGATTAGGTTGGATGAGGCAGACTTTATAATCCCAGAGGGAAATCTGTTTGGTAGTGACATCCTGTACGTGTTCCAAGACTCCGATAGCCAGTCTGGTGTGCTAGGTCAGAATCACCACTTTAAGACACAGAAGGCTTAGTTATGGGATACCCTCTGGACCTTGGGATGTAGTAGTGAAGGACAGAATGAAGACTGAACTGATGGCCAGTATAAATAATGCTGCACACACACACCCTCTGACACGCTGACATTGACGATTTTCAGCCAAGTGTGTGAAGAAATGTGGCCATACAGCTTTATGGTGCCTTACTGTGACAGGGCTTGGGCATTTTATCTTCAGCCATTTCAGATGCTTCTTTCCTTTTTAGTAATTCTGGAGTGTATTTGGGGGGTGCTTGTTGTTATATATATATATATATATATATATATTGATTATTGAGCTTATGGACAAGCTTGGGACAGATATCTATCTGTATATTTCATAAATGTTTCGGGATCACCCAGATGTTTCTTTTCAAATGCGAGAGAAGTGCTGATGTTACTGTAGGAGAACAGATCTTCTACAGATTCCCATTTTCCTCTGTAGACGCTTTCTTATCACAGAGTCCTGAGCAGTGACTCTAGCCAAGGCTGGAGTCCTTTGGCTGTTCTCTTTGAATTGTGTGGTTCTTGTGCCCCAGAGTCATTTTGGCAGGGCAGCCTTTTCTGTTCCCTAAGCCTTTGGAAATGGCTTTGCAACCCAATTCTGAGTGGTAAGTTTCAACGTCCAAACCCCACCGAAAAACTTTGCTTCCAGCTTTTTCTTCTATAAACCTTGAGGTAATGACTTCACTCTTCTGATAATGTGTGGCAAGTTATAAATTCAAAAGAGCTGGCTTAGTCAAACTTCAGTTCATTTAGGACAGTTGATTGAGTGAAGAATGAAGGCTGGCAGTTACCTTAACAGGTTGTGTTGTACAACATGGCTACTTAAATATATTAGATAGCAATTCAAAAATGGTGTTCGGCGTTTGCTCTTGTCCTCTTTATCTAATACAGCACTTTGTCTGAAGATCTGAAGCCATTCATTGTGACAGATTAAACAACAGAGGACATCAGGAAGGGGGCTTTCACAGCATCTGCTCCACAGTCACCACCTCAGGTGTAAGTTTAGGTTTGTGTCCAAGTTTCCTACAATCATTTCTTGTCCTGATTTTTTTCCTGTCATGCTGTATGTGTTGGTAGTTGAGTTGCTGCCATTTTTAATTTGATGCTTTCTGCTGATCCAAACACATTAGTAAAGATGGAGCCCCACCAACTTTCAAATGTAGTGTGGAATATAAAAGAAATGCAACAGCAGACACTGAGGAACTGGACTCGAGCTTTAGAAAGCAGCTCCTCAGACGTCACACCAGCTACACCCCTTGAAGTGGCCAATGTGTGTCAGGTCTCACAGTCGCCTTTAGAAAGATGGGATGAAAGTAATGGATCAGTGGACAACTGAGAGGAAGCTGCTACAGGCTTTCATGTTGACCCGTTTCTCAGTTGAGAGTAATTTTTACTGCATGTTTGGCCCCACTGTTGGCAAGGGTTTTACTTTTTGTTTACTGTCGTGGGTGTATTTGCACTATAGACGTTGGTCCTCACCCATATTTTGGTGGATTGCTTTTTTTGTTAGCAAGATGCTAATTGTTGATGCATTTTATCTCACCTCGTAATAAAGTTAGTCTCATTGTGATGTACGGTAGCTGCTTGAATGCAATACAAAGTGTTGGATGTATCGGTCAGCCACAAATGTGCACGGTGGCCCCGCGTCTTAAGTTAGCAGCAGGGCGTCTTGTGATGTGACCTGTGCATTAGCACCAGAGCTACGTCAGCTTCTATGAGTAAATTAAGAAGACTTGAGAATCTGCAGGTCCAGCACTGGGATCGGAGGGTCCTGATGGAGAAGTCGGCTGAGTTGTGCAGACGAGAGGATAAAAACTAAACGGCTGTGCTAAGACACTCATGGCGTCAATAAGACTGCAACCTGCTGGAGAAAGAAAAGCCAAAAGTAAAAAGTCAAAACAAAAAAAATAAAAGGCCAGATGTCCAGTGGAATGGAGAGTGCAGGTCATGAAAATCAGGAGAAAAAGGCGACTTGAAAGGCGACTGCAGATACTTCAAAGAGAGTACATTGAGAAATTGGAGCAGTGATTGTGAGTGGCCATTGTTGGAGTCAGGCTTTTTTTTCTCACGATTTTGATTCCAACCCCCCCCGTTTCTGTTCACCTTAACCTACTGCCAAGTAATCGATGGACACCACTGGAAAGTTGGTCAGCAATGAACTGCATGCATTAGTTCATCATAAAGTAGCAGTCTGATTTATTTGTGTGTCCATGCATCGAGCAAAGGGGTGTCGAACGCTGACCCAAAATGGCTGTAGTGGCTGTAGGTGCTCATTTTGAGGTCCTTTCGTAATTGGTAACTAAATGCTGCTACTAAAACGACACACGCCCTTAGCCCAACATCTCTTTAGTGTTTGACTGCTGGTTAAGGAAGAAACAAACAATGGAGGTCACTGAATCATAAGGAGCAAGTCAATAAACATGTAAAGCCGAGTTTATATACTGACAACCACGTATTCCCAGCATCTTCAGAAATTAACAGAGGAAGAGGATGTGGAAATGTGAAGACGAAATGAAGCAAATTTGAGACACGTCCATGCAAAGTGGAAAATGTCTAAGAAAAAAAGTGGGGATTCGACAGTGTGATGGCAAATAGTGTTTCAGCTCCAACAGGATCAATGAGATTGCTTTGATGTTTGATGAATGGTTTGATGCAGTGAAGCAAATCCTCAAACTTAAAGGCAGACATGCGAAAGTATCTGTGGTGCTTTTCTTCATCCTTTCCTCACATAGGCACCTTCCCAACAGTTTCAGAATGCAAAGAATTTTTATCTTCTACATCTTCCTGCAACTGACAACACAACTAAACAGAATGTTTTCTCACTGTCACTATTTTCCACACTGCCACCTGGTGGAGTCCTCCAGATTTGATGTGCACTCATGGGCAGCAGCAGCAGCATCCCCAAGCACACACGTTGTGTAGCATTTTGCCCAGAGGGGACTGGGCAGTCTCTTGGTCTGGAATCCCTACAGATTTTATTTTTTTTCTCCAGCCTTTGGAGTTTTTGTTTTTTTTTTTCTGTCCACCCTGGCCATCGGACCTTACTTATTCTATGTTAATTAATGTTGACCTAAGTTTGTTTTTTATTGTGTCTTCTATTTTTCCATTCTTCAATTTTGTAAAGCACTTTGAACTACTTTTTTTTCTATGAAAATGTGCTATATAAATAAATGTTGTTGTTGTTGTTAAGAATGAGTATCCCGACTCTAAGCAGAGGACATTGGTGCCGTTAACAACAGTGATGAAGAAAGCCTTTGAGACCCTCCAGGAAACGAGTCCAACACCCCAGCTCTTCTTGGCGGCCTTCTCTACATGAAACTGGGATTTTTAAAACATAAAGTGGAATGAAATGGGAAGAATTGCATCCTACTGAAAAAAAAGTTTTATATTTGCCTTCCGCAATTGTGTGTCAGCTGGGGCCCAATAAAATAATGAAGTATTTGTAATGAACGTAAATCAGCGTGGATGCCGGTGCCAAGTATCGTTTGCTTTTGAGTTACGATGTCCACAGAGTCCCATCCTGACACGCAGACTGAGTGACGGCTCTCTGAGGCTGTGCTTGGGGACGCCTCAGACGTGTCTGTGTTGAAAGTCGGAGCGCTGAGCCCTTCACAGGAGTTTCCCAGACTTCCACTGAGGGGGAAAGGAGAAATGGTAGACGGTCGAGAGTCAGGAAGCATTTGCTTCAGGTTTTTTTTTTCTTCTTTTTCAGAAAAGCAAAGCACACACGTCGGAATTTGTGATGAGGAAGAAGAGCCAAAAAGAAACCTTTTTAAGTGAAATTTGGCTAACGGGAAGACTTCATTAAGAAACAAACACTCGCAACCCATTACGTTAAAAAAAGTTTGTGGGGCTGATCCAAGTTACTAGCGGCCGGTAAACTTAATGTGCAAAATGGATACATTAATGGAAGCAATCAAATTAGGAAAGAAACGATGGAGCAGCGCATGATGAGAGCAGGCATATTTTACAAATGTTTGTCACAAATCCAGATGTGGAGGTCACGTGCCACCAATATGGCAGAAGTGACAAAAGCGGACAGTCGGAGAAATGCACAGGAGATTCTTGATTGGGAAGGCTTTGATAAGAAATAGCATGAGAGACTAATGATCAAGATAAAGATGCACGTCTGTCTGTGATGCCACAGGAGATATGGCATCCGTCAGCGGCTCGGGGCTCTTTTTAATATGCAGTAACCATCTGAGAAGAGCAGAAAGAACAATCTGGTCATGTATGACTTAGATCATGGACTGGGTGAGATGGCAGGTAATGGAGAATCAGCTGAATTACTCCAGAGGGACATCCATTCTGCTGCTTTTCTTGTTTGGTCATTGAGCAGTCATTTAGGCTTTTGAAGGGCACAGTCATCCAGCTCTGCCTGGTCATTTATGATTAATAGGGAACAGTCCTGGGAAACCCTGGTTGTGGTTTGTGCCAAAGGTAAAATGCAGCCACTGTTTTGTAAGAGACTAATTCCATGATGGCAAACCGATTAACACAGAAGGACCCTGACGTCTATTAATATTATTATTGTTACAGCTGTCAATGGAGGAGTGGACCACAAAGATGTTAAGCAGCAGCATAAACAGAGAAACTGAACCTCTGGTGGTCCGTGGCCAAGTCAGGGTCCAGCTGGCCTGGTCCTTCTGCAATGCGAGTCTGTGGTGGGCTGGTTAAGAAGAAGAGAAGGTCTTTAGGTTTTTGGATTGCACGACTTCAAGCATCTTGGGTGTTTTTCAGGAAAAACAGTTTGGAAGAGGAGTAGCGACCTCTCATTATTTTATAAACGTCGGCCAGCATCTTGAGATCTTAACATGCTCTCTAGTTTGTGTGTAATGAGAAGTTCAGATGGGTGAGCAGTGCCTGAACAAGTGTGAGGTCCGCTCTAAACTCAACAGTTCTTGTTAGGAGTCTTGCACCAGCATTTTGCACGAGGACCAGGCAGGTTCTCTGATGTATTCATACTTGCCCAAGAGTTTCATGATATTTTGTGTTGAGCCAAAATGTCTGTCTTCAAGTCAATGACGCAGTATTGGAGATTCTTGGATTTACTTAGCATTTATACAACAGTTGATCAGAGTGGATGTCCCTTCTCTCTTGAAACAACTTTGTTCTAATACTCCTCTTGGTCTCTCCTGCAGAATGTTCAACACTACATTGGTAGAAAAGTGTGGTGAGGTGGGGGAGACCATCAAAAGCCATCAGCAGTTTGGGGCGTTTCCTAGGACACATTTCATCTGCAACAAAATTTGGCTGAACACGGGCACCTAAAGGAAACAAACGATGGGATCAACGATCCGGTGGAGACTCCTCAAGGAGTAGCTTGCTTATTTAAGGCTGGGTCCTCATTGAGAGCAGTGTCGGTTTTGACCGCACACTTCTGGTCTCGTCTCCTCTTCTGTATTTCCTGGGTCAGGAGTGGTATCATCTTTCATCTTGCAAGTCATCCTCCAGTCAGGGTGAAGCGAAATGAATTTCATTAAGGCCAGGATAACAGTTGTTTCCTTCCCTGTATGTCCATTTCAGAGCCAGGTAGCTGCTCCTGTGCCTTGTGCTTGGGACAGGGGATTGAGTACGTTATTGTTCTCATCTTGTTTACATTTATTTATTTATTTCCAGGTTTTCTTTACCTTTGTTGAGTTAGTGTTGGTTGCCCACTCTCCACTGTTTCTGGGCATACAATCGCTGGCTTTCACTGTAACAAGTTTGAAATTTGACCCTTACTCGCCAGGACTACTGAGCCGTCATCTGAGGTTGGACTCAAATGATCGTGATGATGGGCTCCCAATGCTTCTTGTTCGTAGGACATGCATACAAGACAGAATCTCGCTGTGCTCTGCACACGTCACTACCGTGACCCCAGAAACCACCCCAGGAAAGCCCCCAGTCCTGATTTGACTGTAGATTGCCACAGCCTTACTGACACACTATGGGTAGTCTGACCTCCATGAGCCACCGAGGGAACCACCAGAACCTATCAGCAGACACCTTGAATAAAAGGCAGAGGTTTATTTGCATTTCTTGGACATCAAACACCACCAAATAACTTCATTATGGTATCCGAGTAGATGGCACCCCCTATATCATCTGCACAATAATTTGCCTCAGGTTCAGCTTTTGAGACTCAGTCAGACCTCCCTGACCTTTAGGCCCTGAGCTTGCCAGTCCTTTTACTGTGTGTCTACACCTCGATAACTCGAGTACACCCAGGTGTGTCTTCCAACAAAGGGTTAATGTTAAGGGTCAATCAGAATTACCGAGCCGCTGATTCCAGAAGATGAGTAATATTTGTGAGGAGCCTCATCAAGGCAGCCTCAGATGAACCCAGCGATACGGTGGGATTGCCAGTAGAAAATGGAGATGTTTGAAGCCAAGATGCTTTCAGAATGTGATCAAACGCACACGCGGGCACACACACACATACGCACGCACACGAGCGTTCGAAAGGAAAACCTCAGGACGTTAAGGTATGTGCCTAATGGACGGCATTTCCATTTGGATTATTAAAAGTGAGATCATGTTCACTTAGGAAGACGGCTTTTATGATTTAGCAGCACAAAGAACAAGAGCCATTTGTTAGGATGACTTTTGAAATTCTTGGCGTGCGCCTACCACTGTTTACAAAAGACTTGTTTGAAATCTACATCAAATGTGAGGACACGTCTGTCATATAGGGCGGTCTGGCTGGCAAGCAGCTGCCAGGGGTACAAGTGGCACTGGAATGGCTGGCACACTTGGGGCCTGTGTAAGGGCTGCTAAGACCTGCTGTCCATTTAGAGGCCCCCAGGATGGTACAGGTCAGTCTAGGATGAGTCAAAGACAGCTCATGAACCTGGAGCCTGTTAACCCAGAGACACACAGGTGGTCCACAACCCCTAAAGGACCTCCAGATGATATTCAGATGTGTTGACTTTTTGGTATGAAGGTCATGAGACCCTCCACCATATGGGCACGCACAGAGACAACTGATGACAGGAGTTTGTTTTTCTGTCTTCTCATCCTTCTGCACATTGTGTATGCTCTTTGTTCTCCCTGTACTCATCCCACCTTCTGCTTCTGTCTAATCACAAAGTCTAATTAAAGAGACCAGGAACAGAGGGCAGCACTTGGCAAACCCCCAGCTGCCTTCCTCTGCCATGCCTCTTTCAATCTGTTCCTCTAAGAATGAGTGGTTACATTTTCATGAAGCCCAGAAGACAGGTCCTCTGAGTTCTTAACAAATCTGAGATCAGAGGAAAAGGAATATTCAAAATGTCTCTAGAAGACTCCATACAGGCAGTCCAAGGCCTCCTGTTTGAACCCAGGACTGACAGGTGGCTGTTAGCGATGAGCAGTAGCAGCAGTGCAGATGTTCCACCTCTCCGACCTGATGGTTATGGTGAGCTTAATGTGCTGCCCTATAGTGGTGGATGAGAGCATGAGGGCTTAGCAGGCCTGATATTGGCTGGTGGTTTTCATGTTTAATGTCCCGCTGATTTGGGGTGCCTTTGAACCCTAAAATGAACAAGTCCAGATGTCTCATCCACACCAACGGGGACAAGCACGCTGTTAAGCTGTGGCCTTGAAGACAACCACGAGGAACTCATCGATGTGCGGCCAGTCAGTATTTTGCTGCCTTCTTGAATGTGCCCATGGTACCCTGATGGCTTGTACCCGGCTGTGGATCTGGCTGGACGTAAACTGGTGTACTGCGTGATCCGTCGGTCTCTTCCCACTTAATTCAATTTAGGGTTATGGGAGACTGCAGCCTTTTATTTGAGTACTGGCTGCGAGGTGGGTACCGTCCCTGGATGGGGTGCCAGTCCATTGCCAGGTTTACTGATGCACATTCACTCATATAGGAAGTTAACTTTGGGATATTGAAGGAGACCTCAAATACAGTGAGGAAGCCCTCCACATGGACACCGAGAGAACTGTGAAAACTCCACAAAGGCGTGTGTCCTGGCACCAAGTGCAGCAGGGCTTAACACTCCAGGAAACTGCATTCAGATGCCATGCCCGGTCACGATCGGCATAGCATTTGCTTGTTCTCCCTGTACCTGTGGGAGTCTCCATGCAGGTTTGGGTGACTTGAATTGCATTTGAGCAGGGGTGGGCTCTCCAGGACTGGCACCTGTCTTTTGTGCGATGCTATTGGGATGTGACCCTGACTTGGGTCAAGTGGATTTGGGAAACTTCTGTCATTCAATAAGCCTTAGCATGCAGAGACCTTAGGCCACTGAAGTAAAATCTTAATCCTTATTGCAGGAGAAGCCCACCCAGACGCCGAGGGTGCATTCGAACTACACACAGGCACAGAAGGAGCTGTGTTGGCACAGAGTTTGGTGCGGCCCCCTCTGCACTCCAGTTGCCTTCTTCTGCACATTCTGCCCGCTTGTCTTGTCGGCTTGCCTTCCAAACAGATGCACATTACAGTTGTGGGTGGCTGTAAAATGGCCCCTGTGTCAGGTGGCCTTGAATTGGACAAAGTGAGCCTGACGGTGGATCGACATTGGCAAATGCATAGTGGTGGTCCATGGTGGCACTGCCGACTCTATAAACTGAATGTAGTAACAGAAGAAGCGAGCATCAATCCGTCCAGACAGACTCGGCCCGCCGGTGAAAATGACCACAACTAAATGCAGGTGACTGTACTGATGCCCCCTCATACTGACGTCCCCTTACTCTGATTTGCTTTGTGCTTGTCGGGCAGTTCAGTTGTTCCATTATTCCATCCTTCCCTGACTTTACTGAGTTTACCAAGAGGCGGGCATTGTCGAACCCTAAAATGGACGCTTATGGATTTCTTCTGCGGGCCGAGGGGGATGCCCTCAGCTTTGAGGCCTTTGAGGAGAACAGCGAGGAATTTGTCGATGTGCCTCTGGTCTGCATTCTGTCACTGTCATGAATATGTAGCCATGCTGGTGGGCCGAGTAAGCGTCCCAGTGGCCTTGTGACATTTGTCTAATTGTGGAGGACAAGATGGGCGTCACCAGCTTCAATAGACAGCTGATCTTAAGCCCAGGATTTAAAAACCACAAATCTCATCTTCACGGCCAGGAGGCATGCGGCTTACCCCACACAGAGCCGGCGAGCTACCGACTGGGCTTCCTGTGTGAGCCACCCTGAGACACCACAAAGGATACTTTATATCAAGGCTGCTTCCATTGGAATTTGGAAACTGGAATCCACTCCTTCCTGGAATTTGAGAATGCCTTGTCATGCATGTGGACACACGGAGTGCGCGTCATCTTGTTGTTCTGGGTGTCTGCGTCAGTGGGTTCCGTCTTCATTGTTCTCCTGGGAGTCCCACAGCAGACGTGTTCTCGCTGGCTACATTTGTTTTTTTTCCCATTTTTTTTATTTTCTTAAGCTGGTATTTTATATCCCTGTGGAAACAAACTCATCCATAAGTGAGGATGGCTCAGAGGGCTGTTGTCTCATGGTTCAAATCCTGACCTGGACTCGAGATGTAGGGAGCCCATCATGGATTAATGTCGTGTACCCGATGCTGCCAGGATCAGCTGCAGCCTCCCATCGCTCCGTGCCGGATAAAGCAGGTTTAGTTAATGGAGAAAGGGGGTCTCTGATGGTCAGAATCCATCGGTGTGCTCTATGGTTGTGTGCCATACAGTACCACTACTGAGGTGGCCCGCAACACTCGGAAAAATGTCCATTCTGTAGAAGTTAAGAAACAAAGCCACCGGCTACGACGCAGTTGGGGCTTCATGGTGGACCTCGAATTGCTTCAATGTGAGTGGGGGCTTCACAGGGGCCAACTCCCCCCACCTTTCTTTGACAATTGCACCTCAATGCCTTTGTGTTTTTAATAAGAAAGTGGCATGTAGTGGGGTGCGATGGCGCATCTCACCAATGGAGGCTGGTGTGAGACGGGCGTTTGGAGTTATCTCTCATTCGTTTTGGTACCAGCACTGAGAGCTGGAAGTTGGCATTGATATCAAAGTGAAACTTTTAGTACCAACCCAACACTATTGTGCTCTTGATGTGAAATGCCACCCCTCCGGCCCGATGCATCACCTGTGGCTCCAACGTCAGGCTCCCTGCTGCAGATCTTCTTCTTCATTGTTCTGTCTGTCCAAGCACGTTGTCACACACACTCGATCAATCAGGTGTCATCAGGGTCTGACAGGACTAAGGTGAGGGGCTCAGAGTAGGACTGTGCCATACACAAACGCCCCCTTCAGATGAAGTGAGACTTCTTAACAAATATCAATAAGTGACACTGGAGCGTGGTGCCGTGAGAGTGGGCTGGTGGTCCCTTCAGCTTTGATACCAAGTGCTGCCATCATAGACTCAGAATTTAGTTAAGCATCATGTGATTAACTCAAACACTTCAATTTATCTTTCATCAGTTGGGGACCCGGGGTGAGGCACCCACAACAGTAAAGGGCCACTTCAGAGTCAGCCGTCACGTTGCACCTTGTCATTCACGGAATGCAGAAGGAGATCAAAGTACCTTAAGTGACATTACACGGCTTAGCAAGTCGATGGCAGTCAGCTGCGCGCTCCTGTGAATCCGGTCACTTGGTGCGATGTTCGGAGCGTCTCCATCCAACTAGTCCACGACTCACTCCGATCAAATCACACAGGTGCGAGTGTGTCTTTAATCAATGGGGTGGGAGAGCTGACAACCAATGAGCACTCAGCAGGAAGTTCTGTGCATGTGCTGTGTGTTTCGAGGCTCGTCTGTCTGATGTCTCGTGTTTCATGAACTAAAACATAAAGGAAAGAAACGGGCCGAGGCTGCAGCTGGACTCCTCGCACCAACTGCTTTTACTCGTTCGCTCGTTTTACTTACCACTGCCATCAAATAAATGTAACGCTAAAGCTCAGGAGTTTTCACTCCTTCCTGTTTGCATCAACGGCCGTGCCTAACTTGGCTCACGTGGTCCGCACTGCTCACGTCCCAGCCCATGCAAAATGAAATCACCGTTACCACCCGAATACACCAACGTTTCCAGTCCCTGTCTTCTTGTTGCAGGTTTTTCCAGCCGTCATTGGCTGCTGCAGCTCTGCAATATCACTCCAGCCTCGCAAAGCATCATGGGGGGGCCAAGGGAATCATTGTTAGCCTGAGGCGACCCCACAGTGAATTTCCAGGGAAATATTTAATAACCAAGCTCACCAGCGAGCACAGCACATTCATGGCAAAATAAAAAATGCTTGGACAGAGATCGCTGGTCAGCACAACCAGGAACCGCCGGCTATGAACTGGCATCAGGTCCACATCTTGGCCCACCTCAGGAAGGTTCTGGAAGGCTCAGTAAGATGGCACTAAGAATGTCATGGAGATTCAGTAGACGGTCTCTTTACTCTGGACGTGCGACAAAACTTCTACTACCACATAATCTGTCCTTTGTTTGCTGAGGAAGACCTGTCCATCTATCCACTGTCCAGCCATATTGAGTGCAGAATGTCTGCCCAGTGTATGGTGTCCTCTGTCAGACCAGGGCACCTAATGACGGCTTGTGAACCCGACATGCATGTTTTAGGGAGAAAAGCCCCAGTAGGTGAAGGTGTGAAGCCCACCCAGATGTGGGCACTGTGAGGTGGCACTGCCACTTCCCTGAGCTTAAGACTAGCAGCTCTACTTTATGGTTTGGATGCCCAGGGGTGATGCCTCAGCTGCCAAATAGGAACTTGATGTGGACCTGTCTGACCTGAGAGCAGGCACAGCCTACCAGTGGGCACCTCGTCTTAAAGGCAAGTTGGCCCATGACGTCAATGTCCATTACGCCTGGAAAGTGACATTGGCAAGACTTGCTGGATTTGGTGATGGCCATCACCGGCAGATGAGGGGCCTCCTTGGCATCCGGCGGGGCACACAGATGGAAGTGCAGTTACCTGCCATGGCATATTTAGCAAAGGCTGGCACATCATTATATTAAAAAAAAAAATCAAGCAATAAAACTGACATTCAAAATCTAATTGAAAATGTCATAAATGATCAAAATCTCAGTGTGCGGTTAGAAGAAAATCCACAAGCAACCTCGTCCAAAAAGTGGTTAAAATAGCAGAGCCGAGGCCAAGGCGCCCACGGACCGGAGAGAATAAATGAATGTAAGGAAGACGCGGCAGCAGAACGGCACCTCATCCAGAAACACACAAGAGTCACAAGAGAGTGACTACGTGGGCCTGGCAGACACTCGGCTTTGGTTCTCCCAGCGGTGGTCGTGACCCGAGTGTTTTCTCTGCATGGTGAGAGTCGTATCTTCAGTTCAAAAACTCAGAGGGCTTTACTGAAAAATGAAAAACCTTCAAATACAAGTAAAAGAACATCAAATCGGATTTGGAGTCACCACCTTCCAGGGCACAAGGCTGCAGACACACCTGGGGAGGGTGCCAGTCCATCGTGGGTTAAATATCAAACACGGAAACTAGTAGGATAACACAGCAATAATGATAAGGTATTATCACTATTAAATATGAATGAAACATTCTTTATAACAGTTATGGCCCGATGACACCAGAAGGGAACACAACAGAGAAAGATAAATATGAATGGCACCATATAAGGTGAATGGGCACGATGGTACCATGGTAAGTGTGTCTGTTTTGATCATCACATTGTGCATTTAGGACCTTCAGTTCACCTGATAAGCTCACCACTGCGTCCCTCTTTCTTTGTGTGCCTTGTTGCAGTTGTTCATCGGACATTGCTGCTCTCTTGTGGACACTGCGTAGCATTACACCTGAACACAGACAACTGATGTTTTGTTGTTTTATATCTGGAGATAAATAAATGGCTAGGTGTGAAAGGCACTCTACACGAATAGATGGACAAGGCGCTATGGGTTAGGTAGATAGTGAGACTGGAAAGGCACTACATAGAAGTAATAGACAGACAGATAGACACAGCACCTTCACAAAGTCTTCAGACCCCCTACGCTTTGTTCACAATTTGTCAAAATCCTTGAAATTCTTTTTTCCCCTCAACAACCAAAACTCAACACCTCAGAATGACAAAATGATTATGGGACTTTAGGAATTTTTGCAAATATATTAAAAAAAAAACAAAACTTACATTTCACACATAGAATAGCCCGATATGAAAGGCACGATATAAGAGACAGATGAACTGATATGACAATACAATATATAGTTATAAAAGGCACTCTATGATTGATAGATTGGAAAGGCGCTATATAATTGCATCACTATACATTATGACACTGTGATCCATGGCCTCTTTCTGATCTTTCATCGCGTGGCGCCCTCTCTGGCAGCACCGCAGCACTGCTTAGCTGTTTCCTTATCCCACCAAGAGAACAACAGCAGATTATGGGAGGAATGTGGCATTAAGCCCTTACGCTGTGCCCAGACGTGCCACTTCTGCACCCAGGATGGTCTGTTGCTGTCTGAGGTGAACACAAAGTCCAGGATGGCGGGCTCCTCTTCTTTGTTGTCTTCTTCTTTTTCTTGTGCTTGTTCTTCCTGCCACCTCACTAACTGGATCTTAACTAGGAGCTCATAAAATCGAGAACGGTGGAGTTTTAATTGGAAAATCGTGAGGACTGTAAATTGTGATGGTCATGACAAACTGTAAAAGCTATAAAAGTTTTACAAGTAAGTGCGATTAGAATGGCCTTTGGCAGTCAGTGGCCAGGCCCAGCTGGCAGTGCCAGTGAGGAGCCAGGGGTCTGTGCCGGCCTTTCAAATGAAGCGTCTGAGGCTGCTTTAATTTCTAAATCGTGGATGGCGGTGATGTTTGCCGTGTGAAACTGTGACCCTCTGACTTCCTGCCATGGCAGAAGCCCACGCTGCTCCTGTTTACTTGGTGATTCACCTCAGGCCTCACATTTTCCACTCCAGTGTGCTCACTTGAGTTATGGCAGACGCACGAGTGATTCATTTGGATTCTAATTGTATTTATTTGATTTGGGAGAACGCAGACTTTATGGGCTTCTGGCCTCCCTCCTCAAGGGTGACAATTATGGGTTTGCTGTTCACCATCCTGGGCGTTCTCAGAAGTGCTAAGTCACTGCAGACGGACACACAGAGTGGGCCTGAGGGTCCTGCTGGCCAGACGCCCACCACGTCCGCTCGTAGAATGAGGCCAACTTTCACTTCTCTTCATGGCAGGCAGTGAGACGCTCATTTTGGGTCCCTCTGGCCATGCCGTGTCAGGAGGCCCCACCCCCTGGCCATGCTGTATTAGGAGGCCCTGCCCCTCTGGCTCAACCAATAATAAGCAACTTAACAAAAATATGATGGAGGAGGAGGAGGAGGAGTGGAGTCTCAGAGGAAGGGGGGCTGATTGTTTCTTCATAGTTTTCCGTTGCCATTTAGAATCTTGTCCTGTTCATTCATTATTTGTCAAATTTTGAGTTTTCTGTTCATTTTTATTCTCTTTAGTTTCTACACTGAGTCATCCTGCTACCGCAAGGAGCCACACATGGCGTCCATGGTCTCTGGTGGTCATTCATGTGTGACGAGTGGCCACCTTTTGTTTGCGTTCCGTTAGGAGAGTGAAGTGTATGTGCAGTGGAGCCGAGGCGGTGAAGCGTCCCATCTGATAAGCCAGCGTGATCGGTAATCATGGACGCTTTGATTTGTGTGACTTTAACAAAAGCCCCTGAAGTTACATCCATGACATTCAAAACACTGAAATATGAGCAGGCACTGACTTTTGTCCAAGATTAAGATCCTGCCTCGTGTGGTGGTCACTGGTCCTGTGTCGTGACACATTTTTGTCCACTTCACCTTTGGTGTTGAGCCACTTCATATGGCGGGGGGCTTTGTGTTAACTGATCCCCCTGTTCTGCCTGTTCTGACCCATTTCGCCGTGTGACAGTGTCTATCGTTTGCGCAAGGACATCATCTAGTGGAAGTCGGTTTGCATTCAAGACCCATCCAGGGAGCACTGACTCACTTTGAGGGCCTGATGAACCTGGAGATGAATGGAGACACCGTGGCACCTTTTAAAACATCACAACATTTGGGACCACTCACTTATTTGAAGGACCACCTGTCAATCCTCCAACGTCTGTTGTTTTTACAAAGGGGAGTGTAAAGTCTAATGGAGCAGGGCCTTCAGGCCGGGCTCAGCCTCGTACCCTTCTGTAGTGTCTCAAGTTTCAGCTGTATCTATGATTGCTGCCTTTGCCACTTGCTGGTATCCATCGCCATCATCTCACTCAGAAGGGTGACTCTTTTAACCTCCATGGTGCTAACCCTGTTATTACGGTTAAACCCGAGTGCAGTGACCTGCTTTTATAGAGTTAAGCCCCAGTAAGTCTCAGGACAGCATTCTGCTGCCATCTGCTGGACAAAGTAACATCAGGCTGCAATACTTCTGTGCTTTCTGATGCTTTATGGGAATTCACCAATTTTTATGAGTGGGGCGGAGCCTCCAAAGAAAAACACAACAATAAATGAAAAGGCGGGTTTTTGAACGAACTGCAATGGAACCACTGATTGACTCGAGTGACAGTGATGACGATGTGTGGATTGGTCATCAGACGTTGACCCCAAATGTGAATCTGATGCACAATACGACTCTCTGTGACTGAAACACAGTGACATTGGTCATTTGAAGCTTCAACATGGTGTGACAGTAACTGTGTGACAAAAAGGCAAAAGAATTACAATCAAGTGTCAGGACAAGAAAGACGTTAGCTCCCTAAGCACTGTTCACTCATGTCAGGGAAAAGTGTGGAAGTCACCAAACCTTGTGCCGTGGTGGGCTGAAGTAACGCAAGGGGCGCGTCGATCGCGCAGATCAGGCACTGACAGTCTACCCTCTCGTGTGCGAGAAACAGAACAATATTATAAGAAGAGTGTGACTTTAGATGGTCTACTGTGTCCCGATTGTCACATCAGGCTGTGTGTCACACGAAGGACGTGCACCAAAACTGCGTCACCACAGCAACGGACACTCGAACGACCTGACCTTACGGTATTCATGCTAACGTTTTAAAACGTACATGTTTGTGTTACACGTTGTAACGTTCTAAGTGTTTTTGGCTCGTTTGGGGTAAAGATGACGCCAAGATTAAGGTGGAATTCTTCTTTCAAAATCTTGTGATGTCAAGATTCATGTCGCCTGACTCGCAGAAACACTCCACCGTGATAACGTCGAGCCGATGATGTCACCCAGAGCAGCTGACTGCAGCGATTCTTAGTGAGAGTGGCTGTTGCCATGGTGATGCCGCTTAGCTCGACTGGAAGTCTTTATTTTAAACATTAACCGACGCCGGGCAGAGGCCTAAGGATTGAAGGCATGAAGACGAAACCAAACGCTTTTCCGCTGGAAGTGAATGAACTTCATTTTGCTAATTTATTTATTTTTTTTACTGCAGATTCGATTTTGCATGAATCGTTTCGCTCATCGCCGACTTCCAATCAGAATGTGTTGTAAGGTTTGATTTTATTTTCACACCCATTATTTGTGTTTCCGGCTGCTGCCCTTTAGCAGGCGTTTTTACAATTTTTAAAAGGTTTGGGGTCGATACTGAAGGTCAGAGAAGGTGCAATGCGATACCCACCAATGTGACAACTGGGTAGAGAGCAGACCCCCATAGTGTCCAAACACGCCTGCGAGAAAGATCTGATGTCTAAAGACAAAAGGTTAGCAGCAGTTCAGTCGATCAACGAAAGCAAATGGCAAAAGCCCACCGCACTGTGGAAACACCTCAACGTGGTCCTCCTAAAGGTGGGTTCAGTTCTCTCTGAATTGAAGAAGACCTTCTTTTGCTGGGGTGCTGTGGTAGGTGGGATTCCTCCACATCAGTTCACTGTGAGGCGGGCGACACTCCAAATGGATTTTCCGTGATCGAGACCCCCAAGTTGTCCGATATATTTGAAGGGGGTTGAAGTCGTGCAACACTCGTGTGCTCACCGCAGCAAGGCACTATATACGCAGTCAGGCACCAGACGTCGGCTCCTTGGTACCGAGGGGCTCGTGCAGACGGCGGCTCTGCTCCAAACTCGTCCCTCCCTCCACAGCTGGATGTGTTTTATTCTCGTTATTTTTGGAGGGTTTCTTTATGAATTACATTGTGATTCTTCAGCTTGTTCTCTGCAAATCCAAGGAGGCCCCACTTCCTACACTGCAGAGTAATGCAGACGGAGTTTCATTAAAAATAATCATAATAAATTCAAGTCGAGGTGACTCAGGCGCGAGGCACCATATTAATCATCTGCGTTTATTCTATCATACGATCTTCCTGATCCACCAGTGACTTGCACGAGAAACTTGGCAACGTCCACATAACAGAAAGTTGGCCAAATCCAGGAGACTGAGACAAGCCGAACATAAACACGGATAATTAATTCTGAAAATCCAAAAACGATAAGAAGGCAGACATGGAGCAGCAAACGAGCCCCCACTGCACACACAGACCCCGACAGAGCGAGATAAACCTCAGTGGACGAACCTCATGGCACTTCATAGTAGGATGACCATCAGAATGTCCCCAACTCTGCTCAATCTGCTCCGGGCAGCGCTGGGTACAGGCTATGGCAAGACCCTCTCAGGGACACAGCTATGTGGGCTCATTGGAGACCACCAGTCCAACATGTTCTCGGGGATGTGAGGAGAAAACAGAGGGAGGCCTGCAGTGGGATGAGGACCCGGTATAGGTTCACATCGGGAACTTAGTAGTGAATTCAGATTAGGGGTACACTGCCCATCCACGTGCACTCAATGACCCATAATGAGAAAGTGACGAGGTGTTTGAATGATTGAAAATCCAAAACTCAAATCTCTCTGGCTGTTTCTAGAATTGTTCGGACCCTTTGCTGTGACGCTCCTGATTGTGCCCAGGCCCATCCTGTTTACTTAAATTCTGCATCCAGAACTTGACAGAGCCCACCTGGGACCAGCCGAACTGATTGGACGTCAGATGTCTAGAAAGACACACGTGCACCCACAACTCACACCGCATGTCAGGACCATAACCAAGCCATGCAGTCCAAGGAACTCTGTGGAGACCCCCGGGATCAAATTCTGTTGAAACAAAGATCAGAATAAGGGGATCAGACCATTTCTAAAGCTTTCAGTGTCTTATCAGTATTCGTGAATTGTCAGACGCTTGGAACCACAAGCCAGTCTGCTTAGGGTTGGCTGCCTGGACAAACTGGGCAAGAAGGGCAGGGAGGTGACCAATATCCCAACGATGACTTGAACAGAACTTCAGAAGACCCCTGCTGAGATGGGGGAATCTGTCAGAAGGACAGCCGTTTTAGTGGCACCTCTGTGACCAAACTGTGGTGAGGCATCGATCGGGGCAAGTGGGTCAGACCATTTCTACAGCTTTGAGTGTCACCAGGAGCACAGTGGCCTTGACAATTGTGAAATGGAAGAAGTTCTGGAGCCACCAGGACTCTTCATAGAGTTAGCTGTCCAGCTAAACTAGTAATGAGTAACTGGGCAAAAAGGGCTTTGGTCAGGGAGGTGACCGACATCCCAATGATGATGTGAACAGACCTTCAGAAGACCCCTGCTGAGATGGGGGAACCTGTCAGAAAGACAACCACCTCAGCAGCACTCCATCAATCAGGCACTTATGGTAGAGTTGCTAGACAGAAGCCACTCTTTAGTTTTAGGTGTTTAAAGGACTCTGAAAACCTCAGAAAAGTCTGATGGAACCAAAATGGACCTCACTGGTCAGAACTCGATGCACCGTGTCTGATGAAGATGAGGCACTGCTCATCACCCGTCTAAGTGTAGCATCGTGATGGCAGGATCATGACATGGGGGACGGGGCAATAGGGAGGTCTCAATTGAGGGAAGGACAAATGTGGCCAAATGCAGAGAAGTCCTTGAAGTCAGCCAACATAAAAGGGCACTCCACTTCAGACTGGGGTGAGAGTTCAGTGATCCAAAGCAAAGCGCCAAGACAACCAATGATTGGCCTCCGAACGAGTGTCCGTGAGTGGCCCAGCCAATGTCCAGAGGTAAGCCTCGCAGGACATGAGTTGAGTGAATGAGGGGCCTGAAAACTTCTGGGATTTCAGTTGGTGATTTTTAAGCCATTTACAAAACACTCTGGTCAGGGTGTCACTTTGTCATTATGGCGTGTTATCTATCTACCTATCATATAGTGCCTTTCATCTATCTATCTATCTATCTATCTATCTATCTATCTATCTATCTATCTATCTATCTATCTATCTATCTATCTATCTATTATATAGTGCCTTTCTATCTATCTATCTATTATATAGTGCCTTTCCCATGTGTCTAGCTATCACTTTCAATGAAGTGGGATGTCACCACTGATTCTCACTCCTAAATGCCGTCGTATTATAAAATCCGCTGATTTTGATGGATTAAAGTGATATTTATTTTTATCCCATTGATAATCTCCTCTGAAACGTTTAAATGCCTACCCCGGCTGTGTCTCTGCCGCCTTGTCAGGTTCGTTGGTCCTCATCCCAATGCCAGGTGTCCAGACTCTCTGTGGGTTTTCACTTCTGTTCTAATTTGGAGGCTCAATTTGCCCCAAAACACAAATGTGGACTCCAAACAAGAGTGAATTTGCCAGTTTTGGGGTCCACGAGGACTGAGGCTGGCTGTTGCTCTTAAGAGTTGCTTGTGGTGTGGATTAGCAGTCGGTGGGTGTTCTGTCGTTACGGTGGGTGTCAAGTAGTTGGTCTCAGGTGGAGGGGCTCGGTTGATGGGGCAGGGCCCCCCTTCTCCACTGAGATGAGGTTGGAGGAGATGCAGACACGATGAAGAAGTCCCATGGTGGAGGTCTGCAATTTGAAGGCCGGGCTCACTCTAACTCTTCCATTTACGATTGCTGTCGGTGAACGTGAGGGTAGTTTTTATGAGCAGCCGTTTATTTTATTTCTGTTATTATTTTATCTTTCTCCGGTTCGTAGTTTGCTAAACCATCTGTCTCAGACATGCAGAACCTTGAGCCCTTCTCCCCTCGGGTCATGTTTTGAGTCGAAGACGTATGTTTTAAATATTTCTCTCCTGAGGAGCCATGTTTCCCCAGCATGACATGAATAAAATCGAGTCCATACTTCCGTTATGAAGCATTTCACATCATAGCACGAATGCACTTGGAGCAGCCATTCTGATGTTAATTCAGCAGATAAATCACTTTCTGGATTTCTTCAAGGCCCTGCTGGGTCCTGTTCTGGGAAACGGTACAAGATGATCACCCCAAAGAGAAGCTCGTTTGAACGCAGGCCCGCTAACCTGAGATAAGCGCTGCACTTTCTTCACATAATCCACTTTTTCTGTTGTTCCAATGCGTCTCCTCAAACCCCCGTTGGAAAGTATGACAATCAGAAAGGGGTCCACGTCCTGGCGTCTCAGTGAGCCTGAGCAGTGGAATGAAACACCTCATTAATCTCGCACAGCATCCGGCGCGGATGACCGGTGGGCTTTGATAATCATTGGGGCTCAGTGGCAATTGTCTGAGTGTCTTCTCTTTAATTGTTCACCTCCTGGGTGTCTGTGCGTGCAATATTCGAAAAAGATGTCCGGGGTCCGGGTAGCCATCCTCTTTGGTGTGATGGCAGAAACGTCTGAAGGCCGAAAGAGGTGTTTGATCGGAGTAACTAAGACACGAGGGAGCACAACACACACTGCCTGCTTTAGAAAGGAAAGCACGGCCATTAAAGACCCCAACCGTCCGGCACCCACGGATCGCTGCACTCGTTCGGTGGCCATCATTACTCCGAGGACACAACAAGAGAAGCTGAGTGACCCCCACAGCCCTCCAGGTGACCACTTATGTGTGGCAAACACTGAACGGCTGACCCAAACAATAGGATCCCTTGAAAGTGGACTTGCCCTCCTCATAAACTGCTTATTTCTTTGTCTAGAATGCAAATCTCCATCTCTGCCAAATATATGCCATCAGCTGTGTTTGTAGAAGGTGCTGGAACACACGGCGTGTACGAGGATTATTGTGAGAAAGAAAAATAAAACGTCCAGAAGATGATCAGTCAAACAAAATTATGACGCAAAGGGTCAGAGCCGTGAAAAAGTCAGCAACCGAAACGACTGAGAAGTGGAAGGCAGAAGAAGGGGGACACAGCGCAACGTGACCGATCCATTTACATACCGTGTATCGTCACCACCTGTGACAACGGCCACCTCCAGATGGTGTGATGTAAATTAAAGACAGAGATTGTCGAATGAAGTGAAAAGAAAAAATAAAGCCCAGAACTGGAACTCGCACACACAAAACGCACGAGGTACGCAAAAATAACCGTTTATTAGTGTGTTAGCGTAACACGAGATTTACTAAGAGAACGAAAAATGAAAGGCAGACCTCAGCACTTCTACACAAGGCTGGCTCCGGTTAGCCACACCCCCTCAGGATGTGATTTGCATAAGGCCACACCCAGTTCTTGCATGTGACGATCTCCGATTCTTAAAGATGTATTCTGCAATTTCAGGCGAGGTTTCTGGTGAATTGTTCATCGATTAGATGGTCTGGACGTATAGCGATTCCAAATCCGAGGTTTGTTTCTGGGCTTGTTACTTTGAGTGCCACCATTTTGGATTCTCTGGCTGCTGAGGGGGTGCTCACAGAGGTCGTGACCCTGACCTCGTTAGTTCAAGGGTTTAAAGGTTGGCACGAGCAGCCATGTTTTATCAGACTCTGATGGATGAACCCCTGAATTTCGGTTCTAAATACTTTCTTGTGGCACATTTCCTGGTTAACTTATCGTTACTCTCGTTTTTTGACCCGCATTTTGGTTCTGCTGAAAGATCCCTTTGACTTTTGTTTCGTTCTCTCTGACTTCCTTGAGTTTAGGTTTGGTTTTGGCTAAAAGATCCATTAATAAATGTCTCCCACTCTTCTTCTGCTCCACCTTCTCGGGCCTTAGAGAGATCACAGCTGAGGCCACAGATGGGCCGCCTTGAACGTACCAAATGTGAAATTAAAAGATGTCCTCGGTTCAAACCCACATACAAATATGAAAGAACAGAGAAGACAAAAAAAAAAGAGAAACCCACCGAGGTGTGAAAAGCTCCACAGAAGACTTGAGGCCATTTGGGTGGTCAGCCATCCGCAGTTGACTACGGGGACTCCGACTAAGTGCGAGTGAACCTGAAGTGTGATGGGCGTTGAAGGACACTTCATGGTTGTAGGGTCCTCGTAATCCAGAGGGGAAAGGCCTGTGTGATGTTAACTCCCCTGCTGGGCATGATGGGACGGGTCTGGGGGGCTCCTTCTCAGCATTAAATCATTTCACGTAATTGTGATGCCAACAGGGACTGAGGCGGACTGAAATGACAGAAGGGGCGCGTGCTCGGCTCTTTGTGAACGAAAGCACCACCAACACAAGCCGAAAATTCCAAGAGTGGCATCCGGAGAGAGAAGGTGGTCATGCATTTAAAGGTGAAGGTGATCTTGTAGTGTCACCCAAAGCCTGATTAAGACCCCCACAGGCCCCTGGGTGTCTTAGCACCTCAGCAGAGAGTCGATCGTACTTTGAAAGATGCCATGTGGTGTTATTGCCCATTGTTAGGTTGGGTGTACAGAAACTCAATTTTGCTTGTGTGCCCCCCATTTCAACATGCGAAGGTTTGATCATTAATTCTTCTGTTGGGTTCTCATCGTTTCATTGAGTTTCCCCTTCAGTCATTTCCACATATGGAGACTTAACTGTTTCACCGAGCTGGAGGGCATTCCACCTCACTCCTTTTGAGAAGATTTGATAATTTCATTTTCCCTTGAAGCCCCCATCTTTTCACTGAGCCAACCCTTTCATCAAGCGCAGAGTGAAGGGGTATTACGGTGGAAAGGCCCCTTGCCATCACGGGCCTCTGGACGCACATCCTTACAACAACCAGATGGTCGATCTGCCCCTGCTAACTCAAACAGCTGCCATCCATCTAGCAGAAGTGCCCTCCAGACCCTTCAGTTGTGGGGGGCCGAGGTCCTCGCACGTCCTTCTCTAATCTGCTCTTCACTGGTGAGACTCTTCAAGTCATGTGTCAGCAGGTCACCTTTGCTTGTCTCTCTGCTTTGCCTTTTCATCTTGAGGTTGCGTCTTGACCAGGACTCTGCTCCGAACTTGCTGATGCTGTGCAGTATGGGAAACAGCCCTTGTCAGTTTCGTTAGCAGGTATTCCCAAGTAACTGCACCCTCCACACTAGTATGGCTGAATACACTGAAGGACTGAGCCCAGCTGGAGATTGAACCCGGGATTTTGAACTGGGAGGTGTCCAAGCTGTGCTCTGCCACTTTGTCAGTGAAGAGAGGTAAGCGGGACACGTCGTCCGGCCCAGTCTGTCTCACTGAGCTCCGCACTCAGTAGAAAAGGAAAGGCAGAGCAGTCGCTCGTCTCGGCTTCTGTGTCTTCCGTATCCAGCAGCCATGTCCCTGTAGTTTGTTCTTTCCCACTTTGCCCTTGTCGTCTGGAGGCTCGGCATGCTGATGTCACGCCGTTGATTTACAGCCGACTGACTCTGTGCGTCTCCTCGTCAGAATATCGATTGCTAATCCAGGCTTTGGCAGGCCTCGGGCTCCAGGGCTGTGAGTTTTCATTCTTCCCAGTCCAGTGTCTGCCAGGCCTCCAAGATTAATTAGGCAAGATGGAGGAATCCCACTGTGAAGCCCGATAAAAGTGGCTCCTTTGTAAAGTGTGAATCCATGATATATCTGGCTGTCAAGCTGACATTACAACATGCAGGTTCTTCCAAAACGACTCCTAATTCATACAATTTGCGCACTTAAAACTCCATGAAATATGTTTGTTTATGCACTGGAAGGCGGAGAGAAACTCCGGGGCAGTTGGTTTTATTGCAGCGACAACCTCAAAGGTGACACTAAAACAGGACAGTCAGTGGATGGCAGGCCACCGGGGCACGTTGGCTCACCGAGTTAAGGGAGATGACCCTCTAGGATGCCTGCTATTAACTTCTGAAGTGATGACATTTTCTGGAATTTGGTGTTAGTTTAGGAAAATGAATGCCACATTTGAGAGTCTGGAATGCGTAACTGTCAGTCTGCAAAGAGGCAAAGGCTGGGAGCGAGGCAGGAGATAAGGGTAAGCCTGAAAAAGGGCCTAAACTGGGAGAACAAGAACAACGAGCGATTAGAGAGAAGGATGAGGAAGCATCTTCATGGCTGACATTTTACTATGTTGCATTGTGATCAAAGGTCACGACCTCCGAGGATATAAGTAATAATAATAATAATACGTTTTATTTAAATAGCTCCATTCTCATGCTCAAGGCACTTAAAATATGCCCCCAACAGCCAGTGTGTTAGCTCTGACAAATGGCGGATGAAGCGTCCTAATGCTCTTTCCTAATCAAAACCAAAAGGAATGGAGACGTTTGGACCCCAAAAAACCCACGTTGACTACAGTAGGAGTCCCAAGCACTTCTAATAATGTCCACTAGAGGGGGATATCACTACCAAACCCTGGCTAATGATAATGGAAAAAAACAAATCTTTATAAAATAAAAAATTACGTTCTTCACAAAAAATGTATTGAATCACAGTGAAGCACAAAGACAAACTGGAAATGCAACACAGAATCCAAAGTCACCGTCGACAAATCAGAGAAACCCATCAGTCACAGTAAGCACACATACTCTCTTCAGCTCGCTGGCACATAGAAGATGATTGATCAGGGACTGTGGGGGACCCTCCAGATTGACAGAGTGAAGGGCTGTCCTTGGCAGTTTTGGGCAGGTGGCACCAATGCCAGGCAGCTAAGAGACGTAAACAAAATCAGACAAAGAGCAATCAACGAAAGGGACGCTGACATACTCGACAAAAATGAACAGAAGAGACCCAAAGCATGAATGTGAACCCCCAGCTATGGAGGACCCCTGGCCGAATGACATCATGAGAACTGATATGTGGAGTCCCATTAAAAAGTCAGAGAAACGTCTAACCCTAATTCCAGCCGTAATTCTTTTTTCCATTCATGAGAGTGTTTTTCGGAAGTGGCTGCTCTTAACTCCTCGTCCTAACGTCACCACCACGGGTGCCAGAGAGGGACAGCTCGGTGGCAGTATGGCTGTCATGATCTGGACGCTGTGTTATATTTTTACAGCCTAATATCATTTGGGGGGCTTTAGTGGTCAAAGCCTTTAATGGTTCTATTGATTTAGGGGGTCTTTGGAGAAGCCGTTTTTAAATATTTTGTTTTTATTGCAGTCACCACCATTGTTTTCTGCTTGTGACTTTGCAGGATTGACGCTCTCAAGAGCACGGGGGTCTAAAGACGTGCGTCCATTTGCTGCTGCAGACCCCTTTACGTTGAACACAATGGAATCAATGGAGTGGGGTGCGACGTCCGTGTCCTTTAAGCGGACCCTGGTTTAGCACTCTCTCTCTCTCTCTTTAGTGCACTCGACCCCGTCCCCCCGACAGGGCATTGGCGCTGATAGATGGAGAAGAAACGACATGGAATGAAATGCGCAGATCAAAACCACCTGTGAGTACGCGACCGGTGGGGGTCACGACCGGAGTTTTCATGACTGTGGGGTCTTTTAATGGCCGCCATCCCATGCGTGATGACGGCTCCTCTATGCCTCTGCCACCTGATGACATGTCTAGAATGTCCCCAGAGTTTGGGTAGGAATGACATTCCTTCTGCCCTTTCATTTTTTAAAGATCAGCCATGTTTGTCATCAAATCAAATTCAGCAACATCTGCAGCAAACCCCACCAAGATGTTCATTTGTTTTACTCCGACAACTTTGGCAAAGAGGTAAAGTGCTGAAATGCTGAATGGTTTCATGGAGCGACGTGATGACTAAAACAGAACGTGCGCCGCGGGAGGCGTGGAGAGGAGGATGCATCGAGTACGAGGAACAACATCTGGGCGCCGAGGGCCATCCTCCTCCTCCTCTGCGCTGCCATCACTCATGGTGACATAACTACAGGTAGAAAATCAAATCAAGTCGCACAAGCGTAATGCTAGGCAAATATATCCAGATGTCTGGGAACGTTTGAGAAATTGGAAGCATCTATTACTTTGGGTTTTCCTTTTACCTTCAGGAAATTAACAATCGCACCCAAAAACCCGGAACACCCCAGTCATGTTTGTCACAACAAGCCTCTTAGGTGGCACGGAGGTGGTCTCGGCCTACCTCAAGTCGTGTTTATTTAATGTTGACAACGTTCCCATTGAACCCACCCAGTCCTGCAGCAGTGACAATACCTCTGAGATGGTGCTAGTCTGTCACACTTACTCTGTGCCAATTTGGGGTCCCAGAGATCTGCGCTGCCACCTCAAGACTCCTGGGCTTGAATCGGGTACTGCTGGGATGTAAGTGGTCCTCTCTGTGACTAGGCATGTGTGAGTTTGCCCTGCCACCCCATCAAGGGCTGGTTATGTCCATATGGTCAGTGCTGCCCCCCACCATTTGGATAGGTGGGCTATAAAGAGGGTGGGTGGAAGTTAAAAATCATTGCGTTTGGAAACAAGAAAGTGATGTTGAAGTTGGTTGGATGGGAATTTAAGGAGAAGACAATAAATTGAGAAGATGCCTACGGTGGGCATTGTTGGAGGGCCAATTAGAAATGGAAGAAAGGAAGTCACATGGAGCAGGGAAAGAATTAAAGAGAGGCGGTGGATAAAAAGACAAAAAGATTTACGTGTGACGGGGGAAAGTCGACAAGACCCCACAGGAATCCAGGAGAACGACCTCAGAAAACAAGCAAATCTTAAAGGCAGTTTCGAGAAACGGTATGTGAAATGAAACTCCTCACCAGTCAGGAGAAGTGGCCTCAGTGAAAGCCCATCTGAGGAAGGAAGAACATCCAAAGGAAGGACAGGAATAGAGAGCCGGTGGGCTGAGGGGGGTTTTCGGTGACACAGAAAGGTAGACAAGCGGGACAAACGGGCCCTCACTGTGGCAGCAGGTTCCTTGTTTTCTCCTCAGAGTCCATGCTTTCCGTTTCCATCTATTGGCTTAGGAGACACTTTGATCCAAAGTGACATTCAAAAGAAGTCCAAAGGGACCGTTTGGGAACAAGTGTGACAGGATACGGTGACAAAATGAATCCTCACAAGTGCAGAGCTTAGAACAAAACATGGGTGGCTACGATTCTTAGGTTATAAAAGTATCTAACTAGAGAGAAATTCAGCCGACAAAAGGGTCTTCAATTGTGTGTTACACCAGATGTTCAAATGGAGGTGGGCACTTTGTTCCACCAGTCAGGGGCTACGCATGAGATCTGGTGGCACACAGAGGTGGCATCTCATTAGCAGACCTCAAGGGGTCGAGAAGGAGCTGAGGACTGCACGCTTGTCTTCATACATGTAGGTGCTGACCTGTTGGCGACTCTGTAGGCAAGCGTCGAGGATTTGAACTTGAGGTTTGCTGTTACAGGGACTGGCATGTGCAGTCATAAGAAAAGGGGAGTGGCACGTGCCCACCAGATGTGCCTCTGCCCTTTGAATCATCTGTGGTGGCTTGGTGACACACGCCAGTGCTTCTGCCAGCAGAGAGTCGCAGAAGTGACAAGGCCGGAGCCTGGACCAGGAGTTTAGCTGCATGCTCTCTTAGGTACGGCCGGACCCTGCAGATGTTGTACGGAGTGAGAGACTGAAGGACAGCGAGACAGCCGGTCATCGGTCAGCACCCCAAGGACTTAGCGGCTGTTAGTGACAGGGAGATGAGGTGCTGAACAGGCGGGTAAGTGGGACATCCAGGTTGAGCAGGAGATGACAATGATGACTTTCCTTCATCCAGCTGATAGCGTGTGCCCCTCTGGAGAGAGCGACCTTGTCACCCCGTATTCTGCCAAACCCCTCTTTTATACACTTTTGGTCTCCTCAGCATCGGCCCCACCAAGACCCCAGAGAGGAAAAGAAAACGGCCACAGGGAGCACAAGCAAAGTCCACAGAGACGGTGACCGGGCTGGGAGTCGAGCCCTTGGTGCCCTGTGATGCCCCTCGTTGTGGACTGACTGCCAGTTAAAGTGCTCTCCATTTTTAGCCCATTTACGGTGGGCTTTGCTATTCTGCTTTCTCCTTGCGTCTCGTCTACAAACGGCTCTTTTTGCCAGCTATTAGCTAGGTAGGTGGCCTCATTTTGAAAGCAGTGGGCAGCGCCCATTAAAGAGCACGGTGACACGGCCTCAGAGTAATCAGCCCCACTCGGCCCCCTCCAGTAAATCAGAAAAGCTCTGAATAAGCATTTGCTTTCTCTCGGTGTAAATTGTGGATGTCGCAATTAACAGAAGCCCAATTAATCAGTCAGGACCTCGCCAGACGTCTCCGGTTAGCACTTCAGCTGTGGGGGCTCCTCACGTTAAGGGCTTTGAGCCTGGGAAAGGCGCTCTATCAGTAAAAAAAGAGCATTAAGGGGCAATAAACCCGCGACGTGCAAGCGGACCACCGCATCAGCCGGACAAGACGTTGAGCTGCTGAAACATTAGCGTGCAAGTCGTCCCGAGTCACCTCGTCCATACTACGCCATCACTTCATTTGTCACCTTGCCCTCTTAACTTTAGGGGATCACACAGAAAAGTTAAAATTCCATTATCATCTTTCAACACTCACTTTGGGACTCTCGATTATTTTCTTTGCACATTTCAGCCATTAATAATATGCAGTGCTGGTATTCCGGCAAAAGTCATTAGGCCTCCTCTGTAAACAGCACTTCTTCAGCTCCTCGAGACACGCGGCACGATAAAAAGGAACAGCTGCCCGCCCTCTCAGCTGCCTTCTCGGGGTAAGTGAGATGGGGCGCCCGTCATTCATCCGCCATCATTTGGTGAAGGCCCTGGTGGTGAGGGCATGGGTAGAAAAGAAAAAGAAGAAATTGTGGGCCCACCTGACCATCTGAGGGCCCAAGGGGACCGTGGCCTGCACTTAGCACCACGTGTCCGTGCGGCCGGCCGTATTCCGGACCAGCTCGGGTGGCACACACGGTCATCCTTGGCAGCTCAGTTCTGAGTTTACCACTAATTTAGTCCCAATCATCTCTGAGAGACCAATTACCGAGGTCCTTCTTTACCCCTCATCCTGGTGTAAAAGTAACCCCGTCTGGACAGGACACCAGTAGCGTGTTCTCGCTGGTTTTTGACGGGTGTTTCTGCTTTGTTCTTGGATTCTGATCTTGCATTGCCTTTTGGAGCCTCTGTGTTTGCCATCTGGTTGTGCCATCTCATGTTCTCTTTCTTCCTCGATTGTTTGTTGACATTTGTCCTCTCCTGGCTCCTTTATACCACTGTGGGCACAGGGGCTTTTTTTATCAGACTGCAGATTTGTCGGTGAGGATTAGCTGAGCCGATCAGGCCTTCACGTTAGCAAGCAATCAGCTGGCTCCCCCCATTGAAGATCCCATGGCCACACACTCGTCACCCACTGGACTCTACAGCCCAGTTGTTCATGGGACCTCAAGCTGGTATTTTAATTGAATGCACCACTAGACCACCACCAGTCCTGTCCCCTCTCTCTCATGAGTCCACAAGTGTCTATGCCCAGATATGGCAGTGACAAATGCTTTCGAACCTGCAGCTATCATCTACTTCTGGTCCAGATGCTTTGTGGTGTCACTCCACGGCCATACAGTTGGTGACGACGATGGGATTTGCTGTTTGGACAAATGTGGTGCCGTGTAGTAGCGACACAGTGCAGAAAAACTTGGGCCTGGCAGAGATCAGTAGATGTCACCATGAAAGTGCCCAGCATACTGGGTTTAGAAATGCCCTCTGGGCAGTTGAGTGGCAAGGAGGACACATCTGAGGCAGGCATTTGTGGGGGCGCGACTGACCACTGGCAGCTCATCACAACACAAATGAGCTCAGAGCAATACATCCACTCATACAGGGAGCCCAACCGTACCACAAGAAATGTGGCAAACTAGGAGAGACCCTCCAGAACATTCAGTGCCTGGATGGGATGCCAGTCGATCACATGGCACACTTGAGCTGCCAGTCAGGCCCAGTCTCTGTGTTTTTGAGATGTTGGGGAAAAACGCCCAGGGATACGGGGAGTATTTGTTAATTCATTATAGGAATTATGGTGGTTCTTGTTTTGAATTACAGCCTTGGGGGTTTTCTACTCCAAGGTGGTCTCCGAGGTGGTTTTCCATCTACTGGCATAGTTTATCTGTCTGTCTGTATGTATTTTTTTGTTCTTTATTTCTCCTTATACAATTTCTTGTATTAGGAATTTGTTAATTTTTGTATACCCTTTGGGGTCAGAGCGCAGGGTCAGCCATTGTGCAGCACCTTGCAGGTTAAGGGTCTTGCTCAAGGGCCCAGCAGAGTAGGATCTCTTTTGACAGTGACGGGGATTCGAACCGGCAACCTTCGGGATACCAGCACAGATCCTTAGGCTCAGAGCCACCACTCCACCTTAATTATTTATTTGTACCGCTGCTGCTGGCATTTTGTTTATTTATCGGTGGCGTTATTTTGAGCTTCTGTTGTTAGGGCACCGGCCGCATTGTTGCTAGGGGCGTGTCTGAAGAAGTTGTGAGCTGTCAATCACAACACGACAGGATACAAGTGCACCTCACAGCTGTTTCTGTGCCCGAGTGCACGGAGTCTCCCAAAGCCCCCCTGTTGTTGCTTTGACTTAATCCTCATTTTGATTCTCCAATTTATGAATGCCCTTTGACCTTTGTCTGGCTGTGAATGTTGACTTTGGTCGCCAGATGATTTGATCTTCCGGATTTTTCATCTTTACTTTATTTGCCTATTAAATTTTGTGCTTGTTATTTTTTAAAGTAGGACATAAAAGTAAACTCCATGAGGGTAGAAACTGAACTCGTACCCCCCTGGAGTGTGTAAAACAGCAGTACAAGCATAGTGCCAGTCGGGCACTGAATGAATGGTTTTCTGTGGATTGGGCCATCACATTTTTTTCTTGATCACACTCTGAGCTAAAGCCCATTCTTTCAAAAGACAGTGTTGTGAACTAGGAGAGCCAAAGTCCCAAGAAAAGCACTTTCAAAAATAGCCACTAGAGGGAGAAATCCTGTTAAAAACCCTGGCATGAACAACAAAGGGCCCTGAAGAATCTTCATAAGATAAAAGATTTGTTCTTCACAGAAAAATGGTTTCAATCACAATGAAGTACAAAGGCAAAGTGGAAACAAACAAATGCCAACATAGATTCCAATCACAAGGTCAAAACACCAAACAGAAAGCGGAAAAATCCAGAAATCCAATAAACACAGAAAAACAATTTACTGACCCCCTAAGCACATTCACAACGAACCACCAGGGACTGTGGAGACCCTCCAGATTTATTGGGCAGAGGGCAGCTCCTGGCAGTGATTGGCAGGTGGCCTTGGGTGACCACCCACTGAACACACGGAACATAACTTGGGCCTAGAGACTGTCACACATGTGCGCCTTGGGGACAGCTTAAAAGATCTAGTGGTGGTAATCCCTTGCCAGTCCACAGGGTGGCGCTCTATTCTAACACCTCTTCTCCTTCTCCCTCTGCAGACCGGATGATTGACAACCCACCACTTATGCTGTCACTCTCTCTGGCCCCGCCTCTTCCTGCCTGGCTGGCATTTAACTGGACGTGCCACCATCTTGGATTGTCTGATCTGAGGCTCGTTTTCTTTTGCTGAAGATCTGCATTTATTTTGACTTTATAATATACGGTGCCACCTTGTCACCCCCCCTCCAACTCTTCATCTTTGTTTTGTCTTCTTTTACAATATATAAACCGTCAAGAATACTGCAAATCGTACACCAAACAAGTAAATCCAAAGCATACACGAAAGACACAAAACGAGCATCTGAACCCCTGCCAGCGTATGGCAGACTGCTAATTAAAAGCTGTAATGGACGCCTGATGAAGTGAGAGGCTGTCGCCATGAGTGCGTCTTTTAATATCGCGGGTCGAGGCTAATCAAGAGAGCCTCACATCGAGACCAATTAAGGCCGACGTAAGCCGGCAAATAAAGGAAGTAACAGCAGGTGGCCATGAAGAAAGTCTACCAGAGCACTCCACTCCGCGCCTCTGCATGGCTACAGCGGGTAGCCAGGGGAAGGTTATGCAAGATTTCCTCGCTTTCACCATTTGAACCCGGCTGCTCCCCCTGCCTTAATGACCCGACGAGCCCAGGCGCTTCTTTATTGCTTCAATTATTCACATAATCATGAAATCGGCGTTGGCAACGAGGACTGCCAAACTCCAAGTGAGCCTTTTTAACAGCAAACCTCTAAAGAGGCCCCAGAGTGGTCTACAAAATGCACAATTATAGTCCCACCTCTCCTGGGTGGCACCAGTCTGGTAAGACCCCCCAAGATTCAGCTGACAGTCTTGGCGTTCGTCCTTGTCGTGGAGGCCAGTAAATAGCAGGCGGCTCCCAGTTGTTGCAGGAAAGCTCCAATAAATGTTTCTGAAACAATTTGATTAATTTTAGCGGCCCTGCAGGCCCGATGGAAATGCAAACTTCACACGCCCAAGAGAAACACACCTTTGGGAGATGTCCCTTTGCCCACCACGGTAGCCTTCTTGCTTCTGCTCTGGAAGGAGGTCTTAAATGGCTCTTCAGGGTTTGTGCTGTTTGTGTTGGGGGCTGAAGGGGGGGCCCTCTGGTGTTTGGGGGGCTCCATGCCCACCAACACAAACATCTCAGCTGGGTAGCCTTCACCAGAAGAGTAGGAGGACTTGGGGGGCACGAAGCCAGGGAAGCGTGGAAAGCAAACCGTTAGAGAAGATGAACAGAGAGAGTAAAGGTCTGGTGGTCATTAAGGCCTGGACGGATACAGGCATGTGAAAAAGTAAGTGCACCCCGTGGAAATGGTTGACCTTTCAACATATTTAAGGCAGCAAGCATTAGATCTTCATGCATGCAGAGCCTACAGGTGAAGGTGACCAATTTGAACAAATCAGAGTGACATGGTGGATTCATGCTCATATTTTAAATGACCAAAAACACGCGGCGCACGGAAAAAGGAAGTCCCCCCTGCCTTTATCACCATTTCAGATCATCAAATTACAAGCAGGTGAGGTGCCATTGATTAGAACCTCCTTAGGGAGTCTTCAGGCAGACCTGACTGGTTCATTTAAATCTTAGCTATCAAGGGTCTGCTGACAATTTATGGGTCACATCCATAATGGGAAAGGGTCGCGCCCGGATTGTGGAATGTCTTGTGATGGATCGATGCGGGAAGTTTGAGCAAACGGTGTTGATCTGCTGCGATCTCGTCAGTGATGCTCCATGAGGAGAGATGAGAACTGGCCACGATTCTCCACTGGGATGGTAATCCAGATGTAATTGTCAGCGATTCTCCTTGGGGTAGGAAGATTTGATGTTGGCGCCTCTAAATTCTGGGACTTGAAGACACAAAGACAGCACAATTGTGTTAGGAGAAAACCAATTAAAAGAGCCACTGCTCTCAACTATTGACTTGTGTGCTGTCACCAGACCAAGATCAAAGGAGCTCTTGAAGGCCTTCAGAAAGAAGGTCGTGGGAGCCAAGGAGCCCTCTAAGGGGTTTCAAAAATTCACAGCATTTTTTAAAATCAGCCATTCCACTGTAAGGAAAATCGTCTACAAGTGACAAAGTTCACATGACTGCTAATTTGTTCAGGACTGGCCACTCCAGCAAATTCAGCCCACAAGCTGACTGCTTGATACTCGAAGGAAGTCTCCAGAACCCCCAGAATTTCATCACGGCATCTACAGTTGGGGTCAAAGTGCATGTGTCTATAGGAAATGAACATCACAGCAAGACATGAGTTGGCCATTGAAAATCTCAACTCTTCTGGCCAGATGAGTCACAGGTAGTCACAGGTAGACTCATTTGTCCACCATGACAGTAGACATGTTTGACAGCATTGTAGGAGGAGGTTACATCTGGTGGTGGAAATGTTCTGCTTCGGGGCCTGAGCAGCTGGCACTCATCGAGTCAACTAAGAATTCTCAGTCCTGTCAAAGGGTGCTTGACGAGAAACGAGAGGCCAAGTTGTAACACAGTAAGCACGCTAGCAAAACCTCTACGGATTGGCTCCGAAAGAAGGCATTTATGGACTGGCCTGGTCAAATGTGTACTCAAATGTGCCACTTGGTACCAATGCCCACCTGCCAGGTTGTTCTGCTTGCCTAAAGTAAAGTCATCTCTGATGGAGGATCACAGGAATCATCTGGTAGAGGGGTCCTTTCATTGGATTGGCTGACCCAGTGCTGACTCAGCTGTGGAATGACCAATGGGGGAGGCAGCCTGATGGTCAAGATCTCCAGGAATCTCTGAGCAAATCCAAATCGTATGACGTGATATCAACTGTGCTCTGTACTTTTACTGTTATGTTGTATTGAGGATGACTTCTGTTCTGTTTTGTGTATTTATTATGTTGTATTGTGTATTGTGGTGTGTTGTGTTGTATTGTATTGAGGATGACTTCTGTTCTGTTTTGTGTATTTATTGTGTTGTATTGTGTATTGTGTTGTATTATATTGTATTGTATTGTATTTTGTTGTATTGTGTTGTATTGTATTGTATTATATTGTATTTTGTTGTATTGTGTTGTGTTGTATTGTATTGTATTGTGTTGTATTGTATTGTGTTGTGTTGTGTTGTATTGTGTTGTATTGTATTGTGTTATATTGACCCCCTTATTTTTTGACACCCACTGCACATCCAGCCTTCCTGGAATGGGGGTCTCTCTTTGAACGGCCTTTCCTGAGGTTTCTTCCATTTTTTTCCCTACTCGTTTTTTTCTTTTTCTTGTCTTCATAGAGAGTCAAGGCTGGGGGGCTGTGAAGAAGCTGGGACCGTTAAAGCCCATCGCAGACCTCATTGTGTGATTTTGGGCTACATAAAAATAAATTGTATTGTCAAATGTGCTGGGTAGGGATTTGAAATGGGAAGGACATCACTGCGCGTGGAGGAGCGGTCCAAGACGTCACCGCGTCGATGTCACACTTGGAGTGCTGGGCAGTTAAACAAAGTGTGGCACAAGGTGGACTTCAAGGCTTTGCGCGGAGTTCAGTGACGCTCCCGAACATAATAGATTTTATTTATATAGCGCCTTTTCCGTGCCCCCCGATTGGATGTGTCAGGTTATTTATTGCCTTCATGTCTGAGCAGGTTGTTCACTGATGTCATTTGTGTTGCGTGTCCCAGTCCTCCAGCAGGAAGCCCCCGGTGGCACCATAGTCCCCTCTCTGTGCCCACTCGTCTGGAATATTTCAGTTCTAATAAAGCTTCAGAAATGTATGGAATCAAACCTCCCGGAAGCCTTGTTAAAAACGGAGTGAGCCGCACAAAGATGGCAGTAAAACCGAGGCTGAGGCGAGGACAGGGATTGCGCTGCCTTTCTTTGGTTTGTTGCGTTTTGGTGTTTGAGCACTACATGTAGTTGGGCATCGATAAAGAAAGCTTCGTGTCGCTGTGGCCATCAGAGACGAGGAGGATGCACTGCTGGCTTGGCGGCCGTTTTATTGTGCGTATAAATGATTTACGGGTTATCTCGGGAGTCTGTGGGCTGAGACTTCAAATTAGAAACGCGGTGTGTATTAAGAGCACCACAGCAACTACTTACCAAAAGAAGAGCTGGGACAACGGCAATGAGTGAGGAACGCTTAGCGTCCTTAAGAAAAAGGACCATCCTCAGGAAATCTGACTTTCATTTTAAGAGGCGCAGGCCGCGGCCCTGCTCGGTCTAATTGGCCTCTCGTCTGTCTGCTGGCGGGCAGCGCTAATTGGGTTCATGATTTACGGTTATTATGGCCGACACAACATACCGCCTGCAAATCACTTCTTAAATTGGACATCGTAACAGAAGCGTTTTGGGTGGCGGCGCTCATTGTAATCGTTCATTACAGCCGAGGACGAGCAGAACGCCTTCTCCCTGATTTTGGAGGCGCTCGCCCCGAACTTTAGGCCTAGTTTGGTGAATCTCCTGCACTGCGTTTTGTATTTGTACCCCTTAGCTCAGGGGTCTCAAACTCCGGTCCTGGTGGGCCGCAGTGGCTGCAGGTTTTCATTCTGACCCTTTTCTTCAGTGGTGACCTGATTTTGCTGCTAATGACCTTCTTTTCCTTTCATTTTAATTGACTTGATTTGTTAGGATTTGTGAGGGAGCCGACAGGAGACCACCTAAGTCAGGGCCTCAAACTGCAGCCACTTTCACTCCAGCCAGCTGCTCAATCAGGCGCCGAGTCTCGTCGTTAATTCAACTCCATGGCTTGTTGCTGCTCTCATCGTGCAATGACAGACATTTCCTAAACCCTTGAGCTTCTCTTTCCTAAGAGCGCTGGTCAGATGTCTTGTGGTCCTGAGCAGATCAGCGTTTCCGAGGCCGTCACCTTTCTTTATTTTCAGATATTGTGTGATGGTCACAGATTGCTGGTCTTGTTTCAGTTCATTTTGTATCTCATTATTGTTTGGCAACTTATTAAGGAAAAAGAAAGAATTAAGGGGTCGGAGTCTACAAGAGCAAGTCAATCAAAATGAATTCAAAGGAAGTTAATCAGCAGCAAAAAACAAGGGTTAGAATGAAAACCCACCAGGACCAGAGTCAGAGACCACCGCCTTAGCTCATCCCTCCATGTCTTTATTAAACCCGCAGAGAAGACTGAAACACAGCCAGCGATTACTTCATCTCTAGAGCCGCTTGTCCTGGTAGCTTTGGGTGCCACACGGGGAGCAGCCCTGGGCGAGGATGCCAGTCTGTCACATCTTTGGACAGGATCTGAACAGAGCCCACCGCGCCACATCTCACTCAGATCAGAAGCCCTTCAGCCCAGCAGCGGTGTCACATGGTTGACGGGGCTGAGACCCTCGCTAAATCACGACAGGAGTCTACCAAACACAAGCCCCCAGGAGGAATCAGAGACCAGACCGGGCGAGACGAGACGAGGGTGAAGGGCAGCAGCCGGGTGGACGTTGACATCATGGCCAAGAAGGCAGTTACTGAGTCGAGACCAAAGCACAAACCTCAGAGGAACTTGCTTGAGGGTCCCAAAATGACCAGAATGAGAGACGATCGTCGAGACCAAGAGGGGCAAAGGGAGCAACAGGGGGAACTTGGAAAGTGCAGTCCAGATGATGATTTGCACTCCTAGCCATTGTGATGGAACCCGGGGGGGGGCGTCCGCAGCCCAAACCCCGACACCAACACAGAAGCACAGTCCCGGGTTCAAATAAACGTTGGCTTATTAACCAAATCACCTCAAATACGTCACAACAAGCACTCTTCCCAAAATTCCTCTCTTTTGCCACAATTCCTCTCCCTCCTCCAGTCCAGTGTTGCCCTTCTGCCTCCTCCCAGCTCCGACTCGCCTGAACAACCCGAAAGTACTTCTGGTGCCAGGGCCGCTGCCCGATGGAGGGGGGTCATGTGGAAGTGCATTACAGCTGGGCGCTTATCTCACTGCATCGCCCACTTGAGGACTCCAGTGACTCCAGCAGGGTTGCTCTGCTGGCTTTCCACTGGTCACCTAGTGCTGTGCTGGGGGAGTAAACCCCCCCTCCAGCCATATCTTTTCTTTTCCATGAGCAGTCCATTCATCCTTTTTGATCCTTCCTTCCGGGTCTGCTTCTTGTTTTCTCTCCAGCTGGGATGCCCGTCCAGCTCATGTGGCATCTACATCGTCCTTTTATCCTGTCGTGTCGATTACCCATGGGTCACGATCTCAGAGGCCACGCCCCTTGCAACGCTAGACCTGGCGACAGTAATAAAGAGTGTTGTCATTACCAAGGAACGAAATGCAGGCGGAAACTGCGGCTCACTCTTAACTAAAATGGCTTCTCCATGTGACTTGAACAGGTGACATGTGAGACCTCAGCTATACACGATGTCACGACAATCTGTCCTAATGCAGTGCTACTTGATGATGGCACAAATTAACAAAACACAATAAAATATCAAAGTGAAGGAAGAAAGAGTTTATAGATAGATAGATAGATAGATAGATAGATAGATAGATAGATAGATAGATAGATAGATAGATAGATAGATAGATAGAGAAAGGCACTATATGATAGATAGATAGATAGATAGATAGATAGATAGATAGATAGATAGATGAAGGCACTATATGATAGATAGATAGATAGATAGATAGATAGATAGATAGAGTGAAAGACACTATATAATGATAGATAGATAGATAGATAGATAGATAGATAGATAGATAGATAGATAGGCATATATAATGATAGATAGATAGATAGATAGATAGATAGATAGATAGATAGATAGATAGATAGATAGATAGATAGATAGATAGATAGATACTCTATTAATCCCAAGAGGAAATTCACATAATCCAGCAGCAGTATACTGATGTGGTTTGTTTGAAAATTTCTATCCTGATTCCTCAGGTCAGCTCAGGTTGGTACAGCGGGTTGCCGCACCCACCACATGGCGAAACACCTCCGGATCCCGATTGGCAACCCCCCAGGCAGAAATGACCACAGCCAGGTGTTCTGTGGGTGTCCCCCTGGCCTGGTCCAGTCACTCAGGTCCTCAACCGTGAGGGTCATCCTCGGGTAATCGGGCCACAAGGCCGTAGTGCTGTAAGTGACACTGCTTCCTCACAATGAAGGCAACACAAAATCAGAGCAGCGGCCCCCAAGGGTTATCTGAAGAGACACACATGATGGAGTCCAGTCTTCATCTCAGGTCACTAGAGAGCGTCCATGACTCACAACCAGGACTCTGAAGACGTGGCCCTTTGTCCCTTTGCAGCAATCTCACGACCCCCCCAATCCGTCTACTGACTTCATAGGAAGAATGAATGTGCCCGCTGAGGTCAGTAAACCCCTCGACGAGGTCGACGCTCTCTCCGCAGGCAGACACACTGCTGATGTTTCTTTGTTCTTCGTCGATTAAGCAGGGTCAGTGACAGAAGGGGGCTGCAGGTGGGCACTCACACCCGAGTCCTGCTGAGTGAAAGCCGGCGACAACCCAACCTGCTAATTTCATTCCCGACATGTCCCGGCTGCGGTGTTTCATTTGGAGGTCTTAGTGGCACATGAGGTCCTCAGCTGGGAGCACCAAACATGTGAATGGGCACTGGAGCTGGCGCTGGCGCTAGGTTGGTCCACCAGACGCACACACACCAATGGGACGCGAGGCCTAGGACCTTCACTTTAAGAACTGTGAGTGACTTTGTGAAGAGACACGCCATACGTGCCAAGTGGCCAGTCTGCCGACGTAAAGGATGACATGAAAGACTTGGAAATCAGGGCAGTGGGCTTTCATTTTATCTACAAGTCATGCTTAGGATTCAGAATCGGGTCGCTCACCAGATGGATACCATTAGCTGCGTCGCTTTTTGCCAATTATGGTGTAAAGTATTCTGATTCATTTTTCAAGGCACACATATAATTCAGTAAGAAGAATTATGAAAATAATATCTGTGCTTTCCCACCGAAACAAAGCCGCTGTAATGTGTGCATGATGTGCGTGTGATAATGAGAGTCCTCCTCGAGCTCTGCGGCCGATCGCACATGACTCTGTTTGCTTTGTCTCGACGCCGCCGTTCCTCGCAGCACGAACGAGACGAGCTCCAAGCTGGCAGCGGCTGCACAGTCTGGATTCTTGGGCTTGATCTCAATTCCATGTGCTGCTACTCCTTTTATGATGACGATGATGATGATGATGATTACGATTATTCCATTCGCTATTTTCTTCCTAAGGTTTTCCACCAGGTACTCTGCTGTTCCTGCCACATCCCAAAGACGTTTCAATTAGGAAGATTGGGGGCAACCTGGGAGGCAAACCCCTGATGTTTAGTGGCCAAAAGAAAACAAAAAAGGCCCAAAGGATCGCAGGTCTTCACAGTCGATGTTAACCCACTGCAAGCCCACCTGACGACTCGACTCCCACCTCATCCTGATGGCCTGACCCTCTCTGATCCCACACTCTGAGAGTCCCCCCCATGGTGGCCTTGGCCATAGAGCTGCCACTCTGACTCCACTGAGCTGCGCTGTGGGAAGGAAACCCGCAAATTAAGAAACAGCAAATGGCCCCAGTAGGGAGACGGCCACTTGAGAAATGAACAAGAGGGCAGAGCGCCACGCCAGCCGGCTCCCTCACAGGGGCTGAGCATGTGCTTCAGTGCCAATCAAATCCCAGTTTCAACATTAAGCAACGTTTTTAGAATCGCACTTCAGCTTTAATAGAATATGAACACAAAGTTTATTAAAAAAAAATACATTTTTAGGCCTTTAAATGACTCACCTGTGAAACATACAATGAAAACAGAGCTGGCCTCCTCCTTTGTTCCTCAGGCAACCAAGTGAAATATGACACCTCATTTCCATCAGGTGGCGCCAGTGTGCCAAATTAATCAGACTGCACTGGATGGCTGGAATGAAATAAAAAGCTGAAAGAAGAAAAACAACCAATGGGAAAGGGAGAGCCTGAACACGTGATGCAGATCGTCATGGCAGACGGAAAACATCTCCGAGTGGACTTCCTCTCATGTGGTCTATACAGTAATAATAATAATCAGAATAATAATCAGAATAATTCTTTACATGTATATAGCACTTTTCTCACTACTCAGAATGCATCAGTGAGGGTGGAGCCACTTGAACCGCCACTAATGTGGGACACCCACCTGGAGGATGTGATGGCAGCCATTTTTGTGTCAGTACACTCACCACACTTTAGTGGATGATTAGGTGGGCAGAATGACCAGGCCATGGTGGGCAATTTAGACAAAACATCAGGAAACACCGTAATCTTTACAAAGGGTGTCACAGAGCATCGAGACCTTGGTTTTATGTCATCTGAAGGACGGTGCCATTTTTACAGCACAGTGTCCCTGGAGGCAATGGGATCCAAACACATATAGACCATGGGGTAAGCGCCCCCTGCTGGCCTCACCAACACCTCTTCCAGTAGTAATCCAAGGATTTCCTAGATGGTCACCCATCAAAGTAGTGGATGGGCCTGAACAGGATTAGCTACAGGTGATTAGATAGATAGATAGATAGATAGATAGATAGATAGATAGATAGATAGATAGATAGATAGATAGATAGAATGAATTTGGTGTAGTAGGCAGGATTAGATAGATAGATAGATAGATAGATAGATAGATAGATAGATAGATAGATAGATAGATAGATAGATAGATAGATAGATAGATAGATAGATAGATAGATAGAATGAATTTGGTGTAGTAGGCAGGATTAGATAGATAGATAGATAGATAGATAGATAGATAGATAGATAGATAGATAGATGAAGGGCACTATATAATAGATAGATAGATAGATAGATAGATAGATAGATAGATAGATAGATAGATAGATAGATAGATAGATAGATAGATAGATAGATAGATAGATAGATAGATAGATAGATAGACTGACTTAGCGTAGTTGGCAGGATTAGATTTTATGTCGCAGCCTTGTACTAAAATTGTTTACATTTATTTTTCCCTTTGTCTGCCAACACTCAATACCCCCAAATTAAAAAGCAAGAATGGATTTTTGAAATGTTTGAAACTGTATTAATAATTAAATAAAACAAAGACAGATGTGAACTCTCACACTAACACAAATGCTCGGCCCCATTTCTATTTGGTTCATTGTGCCGAACATCATTGAGATGTTTCTAAAGCTTGTTTTTAGCCCACCTGTGGTCAGCTAATTGACAGGACTGTTAAGGAAAGACCCCCACTTGTCTTCAGAGGGTCCCACAAAGAGCAAACCATTAGATCAAAGGAATGGCCTGCAGAGTTTGGAGAGAGGATTGTGTTGAGGTTCTGATCTATGTCTGCACAAAACTCCTTCAGAATTGAAGGCCTCGAGAGCACAGTGGTCTTCATAAGTCTCCATAATTCTTAAATGGAAGCTAAACTTTTCAATTATTGGAGAAGGGCCATTGTAAGAGAGGTGGACAAGAAGAAGATGGCCACTCTGGCGGAGCTCCAGGGAGTCTTTGTGGAAAACGTCCAGATGGACAATCATCTGGGCTTTTCATCGAAGTGGGCAGATGGAAGCCTTGGTTGCCTTTTGTCTTTGTGCCCCAGAGATCTTCATGGTGGCTGGAAGTGTAAATGTTTACTATCCCAGAGATTCTGAGCCTGCCCTTATCACTACCTGGGGTTTGACGGTGGAATCCCCCTCTAATTAGCATTACTGGATGTTTTTGGGACAGCGTGCTTTGGAAGTCTTAAGTTCACGACGGTACTTGTATTTAAGGCCTCTTTTATGTTCACATGGACTCTTCCTTTTCCATGTCATTAGTATGGGCCCATCAATGGCTGTGTTCTCTAGTGAGGTCTCAGTTCTGGCCATTCCTCATCCTTAACTTCTTGAAGGGCTTCACAAGGACCTCACATTCTTCCAGGAGCATAATGCTGACAGCCTTCTGCCCATCTTCCATGATGGAGTCATCTGCACTTCCAGAGCTGGAAATTGGCCGACCACAGGGGCAAGGAGGAATGCAGGAGCCAGAGATGGGTAAGGACATCAATGCCAACAAATGGGCAGAAGAGGGCAAATGAAACCCAAGATGAATACCAAACTGCAAGAATCCTAAACCCCTGAACAGATTTTAGCGTCGGGTAAAAATGAAATATCTTTGTTAGTTTTACTCAATAAGAAGCTGCATTTAATTAGCATATTAAAGTAAAACACCACCAGATTAAACACACTTGAGGCAAACGCTCTGTCATGGACACCAGGATGGCTCAAGGCTTCTTACCCAGGCTGGAGGCCAGTTTGACAGGTGGATGGCGTGGGCAATCCCATGGTCTATTTGCTTCCCCAATACAATAGCTGCCCATCCACCTGGGCAGTCTGGGAATTGCAGTCCCATTTCACAGCCCTGTTGTGACTCATGGGTGCCACCAGGGGGAGCTGCAGTCACAGGCCGTCCCACCTTTAAAGTGCTTCCTGGTGGTGATATGGTGGCACCAGAAATACTCCCAGGTCTGGCACAAAAGAGTGTCGTGTATGGGTGGTCAAAGTCAGGAGGAGAGCAGATGAGATGGCATGTGACGTATGGAAGGAGACAAGAAGACTTGCATTAGTGGAAGAAGGTTTGTGTATTTTACTATTTTGGTAAAGATTTGGAGGTGGTGTAAAATTAAAAAGGCTCTTCTGTTTGAACCCAGGTCTGTGTTGTGCAGGTGTGTTTGGGGGTTCAGGGCGCTGCTAGGCCCCCTACTGCTCACAGCTTGTCTGGGTTTCTGCAGTGTGCCGTGCCACCTTTAGGTCCTTGCCTGCACCCGCCTGGTATTCTCTTTCAGTTCTCTGCTTCATTTTAAGAAATCCTCTCATCAATTTGAGTTTGATTGTTGTGAGAGCAATGACAGCAGAGCTGCACTTCAGTCTAGCAGTGACAGCTGCGTCATCGTATCTGTGACCGCTCTCTGAAAATAAGCCTGGAAAAACACTCCCTGGCATTATTACCATCTTGTTGCGAGAGTTGTGCCAGTCTCCCCTTGCCAGAAACGTAACGAGACGCTCGAGGGCCTTTCATCAGATGAGATTTTGTGATAATAGAATTCTAAATTCTAATGATCTCATTGCTGTTGCCACCATCCATCCTGCCTGCCAGCCATGCCAGCGCCCCAGACGGACCTTCTGAGAAGTAAACATAAATAAAGATGTGCTTTTAGCATAATTGATGGAAGTGCGATGCAGACGGCCTGAAAGCCAAGGCCGCCGTGTGCTTTCTGAACTGGCCTGCGTCTTTTAACAGTTTTGTGTTCTGACGAGACGGAGATGAGGGAAAGACAAAGGAGGGCCTGGCGCTGTATTACTGTCCAAAGTCAGCAGGAGAAGCCTCGCAGGTTAGACCCGGGCCTGGCCCATCGCACGCCATGACGCGTGAGTGAAGAGCTTGAAATTCGCCGTACATTCAGAATCCCCCTTTCCTGCACACTTGCAGTCTGCCATTCTACGTCATAAGGATTACTTCTGCACGCTTTGAAAAGACGCTTTTGGTGTCTCCCGACTCAGCAGTACGAGACCCCCATTTGATGTCTTAATATGCTTTGTGGGGCTCCCCCCAGTTTTTGTAACCATGATAAGCCCTCTTTTTAGGCCATTTTAGGACCACCTTTTGCACAGGAGATTAACCCCATAAGATGAAGAGTAAACCAATGGAGGTCCCCGAAGGACTGGAAGTGGTGCAGGAGATGTCGACCAACCCCAGGGATTTACCACCTAATGGGATACGAGGGCTCAAAGTCACTCCTTCGATAGAGTGAAGGTCTCTAATGTGGACACCTGGAGGCTGCCGATCACAAATGTGCTCCTGTTTTGGTGGTCCTAGCCCTCGAAGAGCCCCTCCCAGACATAAGCATACGGGACATCGTTTTAGACGATTACGAAGGTGACCTTTGACCCTCCGCTAGCTGAGAGTGAAACACAACAAATTCATCTTACAAGCGAGAATATCTGAAGCCCACACTTTAATATTTCAGTGATTCTTGTTTGGGGTGAACTTCCACCTGACAAAGTGAATCAGTACATTTCTTATGGACCCCCCGAGTTACCTTTTGGTCGATCCACACTCAAGTGTGACAACACCTTCTCAGAAAAACCAAAGTCTAAAACTCTCGTACTCATGCGAGTCTTCTGACCCTCACATTAGTGCTACAGTATGTCTGCCAACACACGAGCCAGCAGAAGAACGAAGTAGGATCGGGGGTCCGAACAGGGAGAGTGACAATAATAATGGGAGACAAAAAGTCAAAAAATGAGACGAGCTCCGGTCGTCAATAGAAGCCGTCAGGGATTTGAACTTTGAACTCGCAGTTCAGGTGACGAAGCCTGTGTTGGGATCAAGGGTCACGACCTCTGAGGACATGTCCTTAACAACCGGTATGCTAGCCCTAACAACGGGATACCCAAATAATAATAATAATACATTTTATTTATATAGCGCCTTAACATAGTAGCTCTCACAAGTTTACAAAATGATGGATGAAATGATCCAAAAAATATTTCCTAATATTTAGAGACGGGCGCTAAGCAGATTCCTGTCAATCATGAAGAATCCACTGCATCCACTGAACAGTGTCATCTCCAGGCAGAGGAGTAGCTTTAGTGACAGACTTTTGTCACCGTCCTGCTCCACTGACAGACTGAGGAGACTCCACACTATGCGACTCTTCAATTCCACCCGGGGGAGTAAATGCTAACATTAATTTTATTTTATTTTTTTCATTTTTATTACTATTTAATTTAATATTGTTTCTTTGTATCAGTATACTGCTGCTGGATTATGTGAATTTCCCCTTGGGATTAATAAAGTATCTATCTATCTATAATATAGTGCCTTTCACTCTATCTATCTATCTATCTATCTATCTATCTATCTATCTATCTATCTATCTATCTATCTATCTATCTATCTATCTATAAGAAAGGAATCGTACATCTGGACACTATAGTCATACCCGGTGACCCCAAAACCCCAAAATGGAGCGTGAGAGGCCCAAAGTCATGAACGAGGACAAAGGAGCAAACAGCTGACTGAGCCCCCCAGCTGCTCTCCAGGACCCCCCTCATCTGATCTCCTGCTCCTTTGTTCAGGTGGAATCTCCCAGAGTCACCACTGAGGCATTTTAGATGTTTTTGGTGCCTTTTCTGGGAGGTTTTTGGGGTTTTTTTTGTATGGATAAACTGTTTTTGTTTTTAAGACACAGAATTTGAATGTTGCTGTTGACTTTTTTGCTGTCCGACTTCCTGAGAAACGTATAATTTTGAGCGTCACCCTACACCACCATTTTGTATTCCTGCCAACATCTGTAACATTTGCATTGGCCATTGTCCAGGTACAAAGTGTCCCAGAATTCCCCAGGAAGTGTGGCGTGTGACATCATCAGCGTGACCTTATAAATGTCGACACGTGTGTTTCCAGCTTACGTGAATTTTGGATTGGAACAGTTGTGTACACATCGTCTCAGTTCCCAGGCTTCTTTCTTTGTGGTTTAACGGTTTTCAGTTTTAGTTTAAACGTCTCTGACTTGGTGAAAGATCGACGTCCCTGCACCTCCTTTGGCCCCATTTCATTTTGTAACGCCTAGACACTCTCTCCCAGAATTCCCTGGGAATCCAAGTTTTGCATAAAAATAATGTTTGGTGTAGGATTCTTTGCATTAAACTGTTCCCAGGTCTCTAACTTCTTTTTGGGTTTTGATTTTTGTCTCAACGTCTCTAACTTGGCCAACGATTGGTTTGTCTTTTTTGGTAACGACCCTGCATTTTCATCTCCCGATCCCCTAATTCCTGATTCAGCTCCTGACCCCTGAGGCAGGACAGGCTGGTGGCCCTCTAATGACAATCAGGCCTGGCGTGAACTGGCACCTCCCTGCCAAGCTCCTCCTCCTCCTCCTCCTCCACCTCATCTTATTGGCTTTGGTGATCAGAGTCGACCTCACTGGGCGGGACACTTTAGTCAGATCTGCCCTCCCTGGCTGGGGCTCAAACCTTCTTCCTTCGTGTTAATAGTGTGAATTTCTGATTACTTATGTATTTTATAATTTAGGGGTCTTGTTTGGTTTCTTTGTATTTTATAATTTAGGGGTCTTGTTTGGTTTCTTTGTGTGTCAACTGCTTTTGCTTCATGCCTTGTGTCCTGCGGGAGGATCCCCAAGATTCGGGACCACCTGCCCATCATCAACAGGGACTGGGAGTGACGGATTCCCAGAGTTCCTAGCACGAGGGAGAGGTGAGTTACTGTGGTGTTCTGCGTTTGTTGTGGTTTTTGGATTTTGAGTTCATGCTCTGTATTTGCCTTCATTTTGGATTTCTGTTTTGGGTGTTTGCTTCGACTGGATTGCTTCATTGTTTTGGGGCAAACCGTCCTGCCTTTGTGATCCACGGACCTTCATTAGTGTCTGTGTCAAAGAGACTTTATGTGAAGAATAAATCCTCTATTTTATAAAGATTCTACGTGTCCCTTTATGTTTCTAGCCGGGGTTTGTGATGGGATTACCCCCTATAGTGGACATTTGTGGAAGTTCTGGTGAGAATTCCAAGCTTTGGGACACATTGCTCGAATTAACAGGGTGGTCTTTGTTGCCAGGTACCTCCAAGCTTTTGAGATGATTTTCGAAACATGAAGTGAACACTTTGAGGGGTCTGGAGTCTCTGCGGGGTTTTCACATTTCTAAAGAACAGCAATATTCATGAAGAGCCAGTGTTGTTAATCCGTGTGAAGTTGCTTGTTTTACTGTTGGTGTAACGTCGTGTGTGTGTGTTTTGTAACATTTGCTTCTGGGTATGACGTTAACCTTCATCCAGGCCCTCCAATCTGCAGGGAAAACGTGGAAGGTTGGTGGCAGAATTGGCACTCCAGCCACCATAAAAACCTCCCGCTGTGCCATTCCATCTGAACCAGTGTGGTGCTGAGGCATCACCCGCTGCATGGCTGGCAGTCAGGTCCTAGCCTGGGATCCTGAGGTGGTGGGTACGTCAATGTGCTGTGGCACCGCAGGCTCCCAACCTCCAGGATTTAGCTGTTAACTTTAGGTGGTCTGAGCAGGGCTGTCTTATGGCCCCCCCGGTCTATAAAGCGGTGCACAGTAAAGTCCAGGATTTACTTATTGACAGCAAGTCACAACATGCGTAGATTAGCATGGGACCCCTGTGCTCGTGCGGCCCATGCGTTAAGACGGCCCGGGCTCTCAACTGCGACACTCGACATCTACAGCCTCCGATACGACCCGGCCTGCCTCTTGTGTTTCGTTCTTGTTATGTTCCTGCCTCATCTCTTCTTGCTCATCTGCCCAGCACCACCAGCTCCTGAGTTGGATGGCGAATTGAAGAAGAAAGCAGTCGCCCAGAGAGGGCATAAACAAGACGTTGGACTTGAAGGGGCTGGTAAAATAGATCAGCAGTAATAATAAAAATAACCTTCACGTTCCAATTCCTTCTTCCAGACTTTACTACACCCTGAAATAAGAGAGACGCGATCAGGTGCCAAGCATGAGCGAGAAATCAGGCCTCCAGAGGGAAGATATCACCAAAGTGATGTTGGCTTTGGGCTCTCGCCTTATTGAAAAATCAATGTCCATTTGTGCGGCCAGCAGATGTGGCGGTCTGCCAGACTGACAATTGCGGAGAGTTGCCTGAAATCACCTAATGAAGTCTGATCCCGTTACCTGATGCCAGACTTGCTGTGTCAAAGTGACTTTGGAGTTTCAAGTCAATTCTTTTGATGTTCACTTGGCTGCCTCTCTATGAAGTGGCCCTTCAGTTGTGCTCCTTTGCTGGGGGGACGTTTGGCTTGTAAAGGACCACCTTTGGTGACTTCTTTCAGGTCTCCTGTGCAAGTAGCGATAAGGCCACTTGAGGGTTTGGATCCCTCCTTCATTTTAGTGGCGCTCAGCAATGCCAGCGTTCTTTGATTCAAACTCTTATGACGTCTTGGGCCGCTAAGAGGACGTCCAGGCTGCTCTCCGTCTTTTTGGATTGATGAACTTTATCTCCTCCTTTTTAGAATCCTGGGGGGAGTAAAAAGGGCAGTGAAGGGGAAATCTTAGAGGTTACGCCAATAAGGGACACTCATTCAGTCCATCAGCTTTGCCCCCATAACTCGTCCAGATACCTTCAAAGGCTGTCAAGGTTCCTGCTCTTTAGTTTCTTTCAGATTCCTCACAACTGCCACCGTGACAAAGGGCTTCCCAGCTCCAGTCTGAAATGCACTTCACTTTTATGTGTTGTAAAACTCTGAAGGAGGAGAGGAGCCCCAAAGAATAGTTGGGGGACCAACCAGGCCATCACATTTAATGGCAGCCTCCGGGAAACAGAATACAAACACTCACTTGGTGGCCTCACTAGCCAGTCTGGCTTCTCAGCCTTGGGGAGCTCCGACATGAGCTGATGTGACTACAGTCCGTCTGCCAGGGGGCTCTGGCTTTTATAGGCTCTCGGCCAGAAGAGGTGTGGCTTCTCGTGACGACATGCTCTCATTGGATGTCTCCTCGGTACCCTGGAAAGAAAAAGAAATGAAACGCTCAGCGCCCCCTCTCACCCCGGAGTGGGATTGCAATCTTTAATTGAGTCCAGAAGGTGATCCTCAGATGTCCATGAGTGGCAAAAATCACTCAAGAGTGCACTGCGGGAGTGAGTCAGACACTCCGTACCCGAGTTGGGTTCAGCGGCAGGTTTGGATGAAGTCTTCTCCTCTTCTAGCCCACACAGACCTCGCTTTCTGTCCTATCTGGTAATCCGGGCTCATCCCTATATATGTCAGCCTTCACAATCGGACCCCCATCTGGCCTGCAGGAGAGACCATTTGGGCGGCCATATTATTGATTCCATTGTTGTTGTACTTACTGTATATTAGCATTGTTGCTATTTAACAAGGATCTCCATGAGATGCCAACTCTGCGTCATGTCCTGTCTCAGTTCTCTTCACAGTATACATTGTCATATATTCATTTTAACAGAACGAAACAAAACAAGCTGAAGGGTTGGAACATCAGCCCGGTGAACCCCAGGGAGGCCTAAAGTAACCAAATCAATGAGAAAGGTGGTCACATGGACTTTGACAGTCCGTCGTCCTCTCATGTCATCTCCCAGTTGATGGATCCTAACTGAACACCAACTTCAGGTGCTGCTCTTCTCATATGCACGTCAAGGCAGAACAGACGGCGCTTTGTGAAATCGGAGGAAATGTCGTTAAAGTTCTTCTGGTCATCTGCTTTGAAGACAAAGGGGGTGTGGGGGGGTAGTGACAGTGCCAGCCGCTGGCGTGGAGGCGAATTACAAGTCAAGTCAGAGCCCTGAAGACGCTCCGTATACGTGTGTGTCTGAACATATATATATGGAGAGAGGAAGTCAATTTATATTTATATATATATACTGTATATGTGATACAGTGTCTGCCAAATAATACAAAGAGTCCCCCATAAGGAGACACAAAAGTGGATACGCCTGATGAGCCCCAGTAAGGGTGAAACACGTGTTGTCTCCATCCATTGTCCAACCCGCTATATCCTAACTACAGGGTCACAGGGGTCTGCTGGAGCCAATCCCAGCCAACACAGGGTGCAAGGCAGGAAACAAACCATGGGCAGGGTGCCAGCCCACCACAGTCGTGTTGTGTCCTCCTTGTATTATTTGGCAGATACTGTATCACATATCTAGGAGCCGCTGCTCGCAACTGAGATGTTTGCTGACTGGCTGACCAACCCCAAGAGTTACCTGGTAATTAAACACCCAATTAATCAGACTGCAATTCAGACCAAAGATATAAATGAATATATATATATATATATACATATATATAGTGGAAGATGAGCCCAGCTACAGGCAGACTCACAATGTCCCAAAACACACACATTTCCTGCTGTCTCCTGCGCTCAGCACCACACAATACACAAATCAGCACAAATGGCTCACAGTTCTTCTTCTCCTTCAGCAGCCTCCACTCCTCTCCTCTCCCTCAAGCTCTGTCTTCCACCTCCCGACTCCGGCTCCCCTTTTATAACACACCTGGATGTGGCTCAGGTGTTCCCTGATGCTCTTCCTGCAGCTGCAGGCCAGGGTCCCGGGGTTGTCCAAGCACCTCCTGGTGGTGGCCACGGTCCCCAACAGGATTGGGCTTCCAAACTCCAGTCCCGTGGCCCCGATGCAAACCAGGAGGGCTGTGGGGGAGGTATTGCCTCCCTCCTGGTCCCTGGTCATCTGCCACAATAGATATATGAATGTGTGTGTTTGTTCTCCTCAAATCCCCACTGGGTTTGGTTAACTAGCTACTCCAGACTGGCCATGTATGAGTGTGTGTGTGTGTGAGTGTGAGAGGTCCCTGTTACCATCTGGGGTCAGTATAAATGTCTCCACCCTGGGGTCTTCTCAGTAATTTACAGACCATCTAAACCAGATTGTTCACCTTTAACATTGAAATGAAGACTTTGCACAAAAGACGTAGACCCCTGATTCACGCCGTCTATTTTTTTTTCCCCAAAATGAGGAAAGTCCCCCACAGTGTTAGAGGCACTTATGAGTCACAGAGCTAAGAATTGTCAACGTCCTTACCCGTCACATTAATAACATGTGTGGAGACCAAGACCATCTGCTCGCTTTTAATCTGCTCCTGCCCTGCCATTCCACGCACTGACGTGATCCCGAAGTGAAATGGCTGCAGTCCTTCATGACGGGTGATCAGGTGATATTCGGGGAACTTTGGATATGAGACGGGAGCAGAGGAGTTGAGAAATTACTGCAGCTCATCTGCGAAGCAAAACGGGACCCCAGATACTTCAATGAGACCACAGACTCTCTTTACCCAAAAACTGAGTCCAAATGGAAAGCAGCAACTCCTCGAGTTTAATGCTCTGCAAGAAGTGAGAGTGCTGAGCGGTAGAAGAAAGCCCCCCTAACACATCCAAATGAATCGATGACGGTTTTAACAGCCCTGGAGTTTTATGAATGAGCACAAATGGGACCTCAGAGCTGTCTGGCACTCCTTGTTCTTCCTCTCCTTACGGTTCAGGCTCTTCTCTTTATTTATCGACTGTGGTTTTGCCTCCCAGTAGGAACTCAACAAATGAGCGAAGGTGGGCCTGACAAAGTTTTTAGATCTGTTTTGACCATTAGGACCACAAAACTGCTAAGACCAAGAGAGGGTAGCCAGGTAAGAGAGGGAGCAAAGGGAGCATCAAAGTTGCTGTCTCAAAAACAGGTCGAGATCAGTGGTCGCATTTAGTAAGCCTCATGGAGCAGTAAAACGCTCCTCAGTGGCTCCAGAATCTCAGACCGTCGTGAATTTGGGCCTCCTCTTAGGAGAATCAGGTTTGCTAATTTAGGAAACTACTGCTAACTTCAGCAGGATTCTGGAGAGCTTGTGAGCCGTCCTCATTTGCTAAGAGCTGCCAGAAGATGGCGTTCAGACACTCAGGAATGTTCTGGAAACACTGGACAACAACGAATAGTTGAAAGGGTAACAACCTGACAGAGATGGAGAAATATCTGTAACAAAGTTTGTATGTTACGTGATCGCTCCACCTGTGTTGGGAAGCCATGTGCTGTCAGTTGTAGTGAACGTGTTAGTAACGTTACGTGTAAAGTGCAGCTTCGCAGTGGGGTGATCTGCGTACATCACAACCAACCATTTCTCAGATTTACACCAAAATCTGACAGCCCTTAAAATCTGTAAGGTAATACGCAGAGCTACACATTCCCCACAATTCCCTGAGAGGTAATGTTAAAGCAGCCTGCGTTCAAATATAAAGATTACTGCATTAAGTGTGGATGAGCACATGTCTGGAAATCACGAGCGATATCGCAGGATCAACACACCACTGGGTGGTACCTCTGAAGGTAGGCGGGGCAGGATGGATGATTGACAGTGAAATGTCACACAGGTCTGCTGAGCTCTGCGGTCCCTGAATCGCCTGGAACACTCGCGTTACGCTCTTCAAGAAGGCGTTAGATGAACAGAGCCTCGGAGAAGATAAGGAGCTATCATGGAGGGAGTCAGGGCACGCCGCTCAAAAGATGAATGGAGCACTGAAGGAGAACGTCACTTCAGGAAGGGCGCAGATTACGAGGGAAGGAGATTCTTCTGAAGGTACGGCTGTGGATCATCCAGGCCTAAATTAGCGTTCGGTGAATGTGTCGTGGACTTTCTATTCCGTTACAGAATTATTAATAATAGTAATACATTTTATTTACTGTACAGTATATAGCTCCTTTATTCTTGATGTTGATGCCAAGTGGCAACAAGTACATGAATCTTAGCGTTATATCCTACCTTATTATAATCTCCTTCTTCTTTTCCTTTCAATAATATTATTATTATTGGCAAAATTATTATTTATTAATAAATTAAATAAAATCAATTATTATATTATTATTTGTGGTGAAACCTTAGTGTTAGTATCAGCAAACTACAAAGTGTCCTCATGATTTCCAAGGAAACTACAAAATGTCATCATGCGTCCCACTTTGTAGGTTTGTGACGTCACTAATTCTCAAATGTGACCTCTCGCTCCTAGCTGGGAGTGGCAGCAGGACGCCGTATGCCTTCTCCTCCTCCAGTCCTCATCTTAGACAGACATTTAGTGCAATGCCCAGGAGAGATTCTGGGGCACCTGATAAATGTGGGCACAGGACGCCAACAGAACATAATGACAGGGAACGTCAAAGGCAAACTGCTCAACAGAAGCTGCAGTCCAAATGCTCCTCGTCAAAGGTCTTCACGCTGCTTGATTGTCTTCAGCTCAGCTCTTACTGTCATTTGTTGTTCTGTTCT
>NW_024380963.1:0-25000 GCF_016835505.1 Polypterus senegalus | reverse complement strand
CCCAGAAGTCCGGCTTCAAATTCAGGGCTAGGGGTCTCCAAGTTATTTAGGTGAAGTAGCATGGAGTGATGTCGGTGTGCCCTCTGCTGCGCTGGCACCCACCCCACTGTGGCCGAATTCTCACCGTGGGACGTGGACCCCCATTTCTCCACCCTCCTCTCACTTCTCCTTCTACTTTGTTTCTCAGGGACGCCCTACCAGCGGCGGAGAGTGGCAGCAAGCCCACCCGGTCCCGGGTGGCCTCCAGATTCTCCAAGTTGTCTCGTAGCCAACAGCGGGGGGAGACTCGCAACCCCGAGCCACAGAGTGGGGACCTCTGAGCGCGTCCAGCTGCAGGTCGATACTTGGCAGAGTACCCTGCTGCATGGCACCTGCCGCCTTGCCAGGAATAAGTGCCCTTCTAGGAGGACGGCTTGGCCTCGGACAGCAGAATTGGGGGAGACGTTCACAAATCAATCAAAGCCTTAAGAGCAAAAGCAGCTGCACATCTCCTGGGTGGACTGGGACGCCTGGCTACTTGTATCTCACGAGACCACCCGGGTCCGGTGCCCCCACCACTTGTGATCCTTGCAGTGCCAGATTGGGGGGGGTCACTGGACATACGGGACAGCTGAAGGGGTGCATTCTGGGTCTGTCCACGTCTTAACGCTCTGTCTGCTTTAACACTGGGGGTCTTGCAGCGCATTGGGGTTCAGAATCACTACTCGCAGCACTTGGTGGTGTTGTTTTTTATTATTGTACTGATACTTTTATAAAGCACGAGAGAAAATGAAGTTCACTTCTCTTATTTATTACACGCCGAACCTTAAAGTCGAGCTGAAGTTGGGGGGCACTCAAGATGGGGGGGGGGCAGTCAAGTCCATCTGGAGCAGCAGCTGGCAGTCGTCGTGCGTTTTGCTAAGCTGATGCCACCGGGTGTTTTGATTTTTATCCATTGGGGTACAAGGGACGAACGAGAGGTCCTGAGGGGTCACCTCACCTGTGATGGTAAAGGGGTCAGTCACAGTGTTGGGAGAGAAGGGTCACTTTATAGGACAAGCAGTGACACGAGTGGCCACCTCATCTGGAATGGGAATGGGACAGTCGGTCACTTTGTCAGTGGTCCGTGTCAAGTGAAAAGACACGACGAGAGACCCTCTGAGCGGCCACCTCACCTGTCACTTTTTGTGGGATTGTGATGGGGGTTGGGCGTAAACCAGGAGGTCACTTTGTATGACAAAGGGGACAGGAGAAGTTCTGAGGGGCCACCTCCTCCATGATGTCACCTTCTTCTAATCTAGGTGGTCACGACGGAATGAGAGGAGATCTGAGCGGCCACCTCCTCATGTGACAGGGATGAGTCTGAGCCATCAGCGAGTGGGCACAGGAGATTCTGAAGTGCTGAGGGGTCACCTCTGGTGTAATGGAAGAACCAGACCCTTTGTGAGGTCACCTGCTCTGGACAGAAAGCAAGATCTCAAATTTAAAAGCAGCATCCTCTCCTTTTCGGTGGTCTTTACCATGAATCCACCCTTTTTTTTTTTTTTTAACCTGCTCACGCTAACTGGGTAGCTGGCGCTGAGCCCCTCTTTGGTCACTCGCCAGACGTCCCTCTGAAACCTCGAAGCGCTGGCCACATTCATTCATGCAATTCCTTGGATCTGATTATTTCCACCACCTTATCCAGTTCAGAGTCATGGGGAGGAGCTGGTGCCCACCATGACAGCCCAACACTAGGGGCGATCAAGGCGCACCCTCAGTGGGCACCAACTCAAAGTGCGCAGTCAGCCAGAATTGAAAAGGACACACAAAAGACAACACCTGACCTCAGGAACAACTCTGATTGGCCTTCCACAATGTGAAATGCAAATGAGGCGGCGACACTGGTTATTTGGGTGTGGGGGGGTCCTGGTGGTGGCTACTTTATTGATTATGCCAGTCGGGTACCGTAAGCCTTTGTGTGTTTCTTCTAAACTGCTTGCTGCCAGGCGCTGCAGGCACAGAAATGCTTAAGGAGGCCCCTCCGACGCCACCGGGTGTTTCGATTTTTTTTATGTACTTCTAGAAAATCTGCAGACCACCGAATCTCCCAAGATCCAGGGGGTCCCACCCCAGTGGTTGGTGGTTGCTGTTCCGTGTGTGTTTGACGCTCGGCAGGTGCCACTGCGACTGCTGCTGTTCTTCCTATCACATCATCTGCCTGTGCAGTTCGCTTCACGCCCAGCAGACGTTGCTGCTCTTTTTTTTCTCTCTGCCACGTCACGTCATCGATTGGCTTCGCCGTGCGGGTTGCCATATGAGAGCCACACACCCCTGAAGACTTCACAGATTTGACCGCCAGCCACATTTTTAACTTCACCAGTGCGTATTATGTCATGAACTTTCAATTACGACCAACATCGAGGAGCGACAGACGGACGTAACCCTTAGCGTCTCATAAGCACTAAATCCTCGCTATCTGCAGATTCGCTTATGCACTGTTTTAAAAGTGGAACCCGTTTTGTGGCACCCGGGGTCTAATTGTGCCCGTTTGTGGCCATGCACAGCAGAAAACAATTTGGGGGCCGAACATACGGCAGCGAAATGGGAGAAATCGCAGGTTTGTGATGCCCTCTTGGAGTGGGCTGCAGGTGGGCCGCAGACAAACCCCCAACTGCTCCAGCGATCGCGCGCAATTCACAGCGCCAGCAGGTGGTGATCACAGCTGATCCTGGCCCACCTCCCCGACCCCTGCTTTGACAAACGCGCTCGAATCATCCAACGCTGTGATGCCCAACAACAACTTCAATCCCCACTTTGACAGTCGTGCTAAGTTCCTGGTGGGAGGGCCACAAACTCACTGGCATGCCAAGAAACTGGATCAAGACACCACAAATGGCACTTTTCCACTGCATAGTACGGCACGACACGGTTCAGTTCAGCTCACTTTTGGGGGGTTTTCCACTGGGAACAGTACCTGGTACCTGGTCCTTTTTTTAGTACCACCTCAGCCGAGGTTCCAAGCGTGCCGAACAGTTACCAAAACGTGACGTGTAAACTCCGCTGGTCACTGATTGGCCGGAGAAAATCGTCATTACTGCGTCACTGGCTATTCTTTTCTTTATACACGCGGAAGTTTGTGTCCCGTCTCTCCATCGCTGGACGCAGTTTTTTTGCATAAGTGGATGAATGTTTCTTCAGACATTAAAGTTCTCCAGCCACTGAGTGTTTGTAAAACCGGGAACAATCACATCCCACCACTCTGAGACACGGTTAAATGTCCAAACAGATGGTCTGTTGTGGCGACTTTTTTGCAAAATGTGGAAGATCTGTAATATACAGAATCAGCATTTTAATGTTACACTGGCAGTTAAGTTCATTTTATGCTTTGCAACAGTGATAAAAGTTAGCTAGTGATGTGCTTTTTTTAGATGCTTACCCTGCGCGCGCGTAAAGTGTTGTCGTTGTCTGCGTGTTGTTGTAAAAGTTCCACGGTGTCACGGCAGTAGAGGCGGCGCAACTATACCGACATGTGAATAATCCCGCCCACTCTAAAGCGGTACTAAACTGCAGTCGAAACGCCAACCGAGCCGAACTGAGCCAAACCAAGGTGAGCTGTACTGAACCGTGCTGTGCCGTACTATGCAGTGGAAAAGCGCCTAAAGGCTGAGAAGCACTGCCTCAGATGTTGGGGGCCACATGCGCGCTACATGTGTGCCTACCTGGCCCCGAGGGGCTCGGCTGAGCCGTTGAACTCCATTGGAGATGGGGGCTTGCAGCTGTTTTCACACTGATTGTCCCCTCCCCTTTGTACACTCCGCCCATCGCTGCGGCCGATTGGATGGTTTAGTGAGGTCCTCGGATCAGCCCAGCTGTGGCCGCTCACGCCCTCTGACACTGGCACCGTCTGCTGAGCGTCAAGCAAATTACAGAGTAAGCTGATTATGTGACAGGAGGAAGATGAATGACAGCCTGTGGCACCTGCTGAGCGTCAGGCACATACAACATGGCAACCTGCTGGTACTTGTGAACTCCTGGGGATGCCATCTTGACTTTGGGAGGTCCACGTGTTCCTCGTTAAACAAAAGAGAACAAAGTGGACAGTCGGCCTTGTAGTTCTGCACATCCGGGGAGCTTCAACCAGCAGATCAGCTCACTGCTGGGGTCTGACAAACTGCCGATGACAGACACACAAGTGCTGTAGTTGTGTCTTAGCAACCAATCAACGATGGGGAGGCGGGTCTTATTTGTGTGCTCCACTGTCACGTGTGAAGGAACATTCCGGAAGTGGCTGATTTAACGGTTACACTTTGGGATGTTGTGACGGGTCACCTGACTTGTAAGTCGAGATTCTTCACATCGAGTCGCTTTGAAGTCCATTGAATCAGGAAGTTTAGGACTTCGTTCTCTGTGCCAACGCGCCATTAAAAATTAAAAGTCATGTGGGGTCAGCGGCAGTCACAAAATGGGCGCAGTGTTCCCTTAATGTCCCCTTCCGTCAGTTGGCCACCTTGCGAATACTGCAGGGACTGCCAGGCGGGGTCAGCTGTCCAGACGTCGCACGCCAGATGATGCCCAGTTTGAAGTGGGCACCCCGAGGTGCAGGTGTCACCAGTGATAATTAAAATGTCTCCATGCTAAGGAGCCCCGGGGACCGACTGCTGTCCTTTAATTACCTTTAATTAAAAAGTCCCACTGCCACCACGTCTGGGCTCGTTAATCGCCCGCAGTCCTTTGGAGCTCCTCGTGTTTGTAATGGAAACTCGGCCAGGTGTAGTGGGGGTGGACGTTCTGTTAGAGGGGTCGCCGCTGAGAAGCTGCACAGTGCCGGTCAGATTCATGGGACACAAAGACGAGACCCCCTTCAGTGACATCGATGTGTGGCACGCAATGGAGGGGAAGGATGGGACGAGCTCTTAGATGGTCAGTGTCTTCAAACACAGGCCACCTCACCTGTGACACGAATGGGACGAGTGTGGAGGACGTCCGGCCCCTCCTGAGCAACTAATCCAGTAGGTGACAAGAGATGACCTGAGCAGCCACCGCCTCTGTGACGAGTTCTGCACAGGTCAGTCACTCCCTGAGCCATTGGGGTACAAGGGACGAACAAGAGGTCCTGAGGGGTCACCTCACATGTGATGGTAGAGGGGTCAGTCGCAGTGTTGGAGAGAAGGGTCACTTTATAGGACAAGCAGTGACACGAGTGGCCACCTCATCTGGAATGGGAACTGGACAGTCGGTCACTTTGTCAGTGGACAAGAGACCCTCTGAGCGGCCACCTCACCTGTCACAAGAAGGCAGCAAGTCACTTTTTGTGGGATTGTGGTGGGGGTTGGGTGTAAACCAGGAGGTCACTTTGTATGACAAGGGGGACAGGAGAAGATCCGAGGGGCCACCTCCTCCATGATGTCACCTTCTTTTAATCTAGGTGGTCACGACGGAATGAGAGGAGATCTGAGTGGCCACCTCCTCCTGTGATGTGACAGGGACGAGTCTGAGCCATCAGCGAGTGGGCACAGGAGATTCTCGGACGTTCTGAGGGGTCACCTCTGGTGTAATGGAAGAACCAGACCCTTTGTCAGGTCACCTGCTCTGGACAGAAAGCAAGATCTCAAATTTAAAAGCAGCATCCTCTCCTCTTCGGTGGTCTTTGCTATTAATCCACCCTTTTTTTTTTTTTTTAACCTGCTCACGCAAACTGGGTAGCTGGCGCTGAGCCCCCCCTTTGGTCACTCGCCAGACATCCCTCTGAAACCTCGAAGCGCTGGCCACATTCATTCATGCAATTCCTTGGATCTGATTATTTCCACCACCTTATCCAGTTCAGAGTCATGGGGAGGAGCTGGTGCCCACCACGACAGCCCAACACTAGGGGCGATCAGGGCGCACCCTCAGTGGGCACCAACTCAAAGTGCGCAGTCAGCCAGAATTGAAGGGACACAGAAAAGACAACACCTGACCTCAGGAACAATTCTGATTGGCCTTCCACAATGTGAAATGCAAATGAGGCGGCGACACTGGTGATTTGGGTGTGGGGGTCCTGGTGGCGGCTACTTTATTGATTATGCCAGTCGGGTACCATAAGCCGTTGTGCGTTTCTTTCTTCTTAATTGGTTGCTGCCAGGCACTGCAGGCACAGAAATGGTTAAGGAGGCCCCTCATCGCTGAGACCCCAGCTGGTGATCTCACGGCGCAGATGGTAAGGAGGCGCTGGGCCGAGGCCGCCAGCGATTGGTGAGATGTGTTTAACTAGCAAACTAACACCTGCTTCAAGAAAAACACGGACACGTTGGCTTTCCACGGGAGAGCGGACACACGGCGAGTGTCACCCTGCACGGGCCAAGACGGCGGATTAGCTCGCCTCGGTGTGACTAATAATGGGGCACTACAGGAGGGTCTTCTGAGTCTCGATGGACTCGCCTGTGCCCGCTGTGTAAGAGAGACGGGATGCACAAACCCTGGGCCCGTGAGCCTAGCCTGAGGGTACCTGGAGGGCTTTCAGGGGCCGCAAACCGTCTGCGAGTGAGACCCCGTGAGCCAGGTGACGTCACCTAGTTAGCTGAGCTTATGGTCTGGAGGACCTTCTGAGGGGGCGTGCAGCTCGCCTTTTCTGGAGAATTGAAGAACCACCATCAGCACACCTCTTAGTTATGGAGCAGGTGACAGAGAAACACGAGACCAGTCCAGATGAGCTACAGGGCAGGGGTCTGAAATGTCACCCTGGGGGGCCGGAGTGGCTGCCCTGTCTGCACTTATCAAGTTGGTTAAACGACCCTAACTGGCTTAAAAACCCCAGAGTGACGCAAAACTTTGGATCAACTCTAAGGGGGTCAATTTAGGAAAACAGCAGGAATGAGGAGAACTCGTGAGCTGCCCAGCCTCGCCAGGAGATGGCGCTCAGGTACAGGTGTGTTGGAACAACAAGTCTGATTGTCACGTGCCCGGGAGTCGGAGGGTCTGCTGGCGCCAGGACACTTTCAGACGACTTGTGGAGTCCATGCGTCGGTGGGTCAGCACATCCACCCTAGGGAAGCGTTTCATGACGATGGACTCATAAAATGACCTCGGGCGCATGCCGTCAGGCGAGATGAGAGCGTCGGTCACGTGCCGTGTGAGATGGCGCTCTGCAACACCCATGAGTCGGGCATCTCAGATTCCCGCAAGTTGCTGCTTTTCCTGGCGCTGTTGGTGTGACTGGCGGAGTCATAAGGCGGTCAATTGATCTCTGAGCGCTCTGAAAAAAGTGTCACCTAAGGGGGTCACTTTAGATATAAGGCAGGCCAAGGGATGATCTCAGAGACCACCTCCCCTGTGACATGAATGAGACAAGGGTGGAGATGTTCAGTCACTTCCTGTGTGACCAGCATGAGCTAAGATGTCACTTTATAGGGTGAGGCAGGACAAGCAATGACATGAGTGACCACCTCCTCCATGATGGGAATGGGACAGCCGGTCACTTTGTCAGTGGTCAGTGGCCAAGACAAGTGCAATCAAAGAGGCCACAATTCATCAGACCAGGAGATCTTCTATTGATCCGAGGCCCAGTCCTGCCACACGTGCGAGTCCATTGTAGGAGCTTTCAGTGGTTGGCACGGGCACTCTGACTGGCCTGGAGCTACGCAGGGTCACATTACTCCTGTACCCATCACTAAAATGATCTACAATATGTGCCGCCGCAGCCCCTCTGCTGGTCTTTACCAGGTGGGATGACTTTCGTTGACCTCTGCCAATCCAGCCTATGCCAGCCTGCTGATGACCTTTCATCTCAGCCCACCTGTATTCCCCCAGGCTAGCTGGCCAGTCAGTGGTAAGTACAACAATTGGTTCCTAAAGTACACATTTTTTTTTATTATCAGAGGACCATTAACATCACCATCTTGACAACGCCCATCCCAGAAATCATAGGGCCAGCTGTGTTACCCGTTTAAGATGGGCTGAAATCTAAGGTATCAAAGTTGACCTCAGCGCTAACCTTTGTAGTGCACCGCCTATTGGAATGTGTTTCATAATGCAAGTAGAAATAAAACCCATTGCGTCTGTCATTCCAACAGATGGCGCTTCACAAACATTGGTACAAATTCTAGTGAGGCGCCATCTGTTGGAATGTATGCAATGTATGTATCTCTGTTTTATGCCATTTAGATTGGGATTTGTAAAAGCAGGTGATGAGTCAAACTTACAGCCTGCAACGCCTATGACGGGGGTCACGTGATGCCCTTTGAGTCAGAAAACCCACACAAAACTTAACCATAGTGTAACTGGGCATATGATGGACATTTTTTGATGCTGGGGCATTACTTGACTGACCTCATGAGATGACGGTCTGCAATTACACTGTTGAAAAGCAATGTTAATGTTTGTCACGCACCATCTGTTGGAATGACCAATGCCATGCATTTTAATACTTGAAATGTTTGTGATGCACCATCTGTTGGAATGAAAAATGCAATGCATGTATTTCTGTTATATGCCATTTAGATTGGGATTTGTAAAAGCAGGCGATGAGTCAAACTTAAAGTCTGCAACACCTATGATGGAGGTCATGTGATGCCCACATCATCAGTCATGAAACAACCTTTGAGTCAGATAACCCACAAAACAACCCCCCTCATTCTAACCAAAGTGTAACTGGGCATGTGATGGGCATTTCATGATGCTGGGACTGACCTCATGAGATGGCGGGTCTACAAGATGTTAATGTTTGTCATGCACCATCCGTTGGAATGACAAATGCAATGTATGTATCTCTGTTGTGTGCCTTTTAGATTGGGATTTGTAAAAGCGAGGTGATGAGTAAACTTACAGACTGCACCACCTATGATGGAGGTCACGTGATGCCATTTGAGTCAGACAGCCCACACAAAACCCTAATCTTCTGGGCATGTGGTGCGCATTACTTGACTGACCTCATAAAGCTGTGGTCTGTAATTACACTGTTGAAAAGCAATGTTAATCTTTGTCATGCGCCGTCTGTTGGAATGAGCAACGCCATGTATTTTAAAACGTGAAATGTTTGTGCTGTGCCATCTGTTGGAATGACAGACGCAAAGCAGCCGGATGGACACGCCCAGCAGACACACAGCCCTTCCATTGAGGTGGAAAACGGAGCAGCGACTTCCTGCATGTGCCACATTTGCTTGTTCCTCCGTGCTGAAGCTCCGAGGGCGCGCCGACGGCCGAGATCTCGTGTTATCGGCGCCTTATCTACCTGCAGGCTACATGTGAGACATGATGAAGCTGCTGCCCTCGCTGGTTCCAGTTTATTGCTCACAGCAGCACTCGCGCCGGTGACAGATTCCAGAGATTCATTTGTGTCAGCCAGCTTGTTTACATGCGTGACTTGCGTGGTGCACATTCATCCAAAATTGAAAAAAAAAAAAAGCCTCCCTGCTGGCAAAGATGCGGGGGTCTGAAACTTGTAATTAAACCAAGACGTCTCAGCAGGAGGGCCGATTTACACGACGAGTCGCTCGCTGCCTTGCCGCTTTAAGGACCCCAATGAGCAGTTAATTGGCACCAAGGAGATGTGCGTACCCCTCGGATCCTTATCCACGATCACATTTCACAGCTAGGGGGCAGCGCGCACAACTGGACCACTTTCAGCCCAAACACTTAATGGAATAAATTTGACGTCTGCTAGCGCCCTGCGCTAAAACACATGCCAGTCATCCGTGCGCTTTTTCCGTCTTGCCAGTTCCTGCCCTACCCGTCCCCGACTTCATATTCCGTCAGTCAAGGAGGAAATCTCCTTCGCAATTAATTTGCCGGGGACGGTCGGGGGGGCAGAGGAGCTGCTAATGCATACGCTGTGTTTTGACAAGTATAATGTGTGCCATTTAGAAAGGTGCCCATCTTGTTCATCACAAATGCCAGTCAAGATGTCTCACTGTGTGATGTGTTGTCCTCTCAGGGGTTATGCTTCCTAATCATTTATACGCATTCTGGTATGTGATGATCTTTATAATGACTAATATATAATAATTGACACCTTTAAACGTTATATTGTCTGTCCGTGCGTATTTTCTAAAATGTTTCATTATGGAGGGCAACAACTGAAATGGACGCTAAATTTCAAGAGCAGGTTTTCAGGCCGTCTTTCCACACAGGCAATCCATCCCTCAATCCACTCGTCCTCTCATATTCTGACTTGCTCGCCATACAGCATTACTAGAAGTGCTTGTGACGCACCATCTGTTGGAATGACAAAAGTGTAAAGAAAAACTTCCTAACGTTTGTGTCAAATTTCACCCTTAAGTGTCCAACTGTGTCCCCATGTTCTTGATGAACTCATTTTAAAGTCACCATCTTGATCCACTGGACTAATCCCCTTCATCATTTCACACACTTCCATCCTGTCACCTCTTAATCTTTTTTTGCTTAATTTGGCATGAGATTCACAAAAACGGCATTAAGGCTAGTGGTGCACCATCTGTTGGAATGACAAATGCAATGCACATGTCTCTGTTAGCTGCCATTTCTTAGAATATTAGAACAATCTGGACGAGAGAGCACAGACCGTTCAGCCCAGCAAAGCCCTCCAGTCCTGTCCACTTCGTTCTTCTAAAATAACATCAAGTCGAGTTGTGAGGGTCTTACTGTCCACCACACTACTTGGTCACTTATTCCACATGCCTAATGTTTGTGTGAAGTTTCCAGCTATGTCCCCGTGTTCTTGATGAACTCATTTTAAAGTCACCGCCTCGACTCACTGCACCAATCCCTGTCATAATTTGAAACACTTTAGTCAGGTCACAAAAACAGCGTTTTAGTGGGGCGCCATCTGTTGGAATGACTATTGAAATGCATACGTCTCTATGATATGCCATAGCAGGAATGTGAGAAAAAAAAAATGAATAGGAAAAGACCCCCAGACAGGAAGAGAATCCATCAGCGGCCACCATCTCTGACGCGGGTCCAATTTTTGAGTAGCCGGTTGACCAGAGATACGCATCTTTGGACGTGGAGAACATGCAGACTCCAGCCAGGCTAGGACTGGAGGGCAGAGGACCGCCTGACCGCCGCCACTTATGAAAGCAGACACAGCAAAGATTATAACTACGTGACCACCTTAATAAACATCACATTGTGAGACAGTGTTTGCCCCCTTTCTGATCTCCTCCATTTGTGTATAGATGTCACAATGAGTGACTTCAGATCTTCACCCACATGTTACATTAGCTAAAAGGGGACCACCAAAAACACAGAACGCCGTTTCTAAAATGCTACCTCATATACAGTGGAGTCAGGAAGTCTTCCTCTCCTTCACTTTTTCTCCCCCTCAGATTTTGTGATAAAATCTAAGTATTTGAAAACTCAAAACCCCAGACTGACACAGGGAACCACAGAGAGGTGGCACCATCGTCACATCGGGCACCCTGGACACCTCAGACACATGGAATAAGTGACCAAGTAGGACTTCGGGGGCCTTGATGTTATTTTTGAAGTGTTTGGTGGACAGGACTGGTGAGCTTTGCTGGGCTGAATGGCCTGTGCTCTCTCGTCCGGATTCTTCAAATGACAAATGAGAAAACAGGACATTAGAAATGTTTGCCAATTATTTAAAAATAAAAATTCAAAAAAGCCCGACCATCTCACTGACACAAGAATTCAGACCCTTTGCTGTAGCGCTTGAAATTTGGCTCCGGCGCATCCCATTCTGTTGATCATCACTGAGATGTTTCTGCACCGTCTTTGGAGTCCACTTGAAACGATTAGCTGAGGCACAAGCCAGTCTGCAGAGGGTCCAACTGGTGGGCCGAAACCAAGCCAGGTGCTCAAAGGAATCACCTGCAGAGCTTAGAGAGGCGGCCGTGTGGACACACAGAGCTGAGGAAGGCTGTGGCACTGAGGGGTCCCAAGAGTGCAGTGGGCCTCCAGACATTTGGAACAACAAACTGATCAGTCATGGGAGACGAGCCCCCTGGTGAGAGAAGTGAACCCGACGGTCACTCGGAGCTCCAGAGACGAGAGGAACGTCCAGAAGGACGTCCATCACTAGAACATTCCACCAATCTGGGCAGATGGAAGCTTCTCCACAGGCAGACGGTGGTGACGGTGCGGCTCCCTCTTCCAGTTTGACCTCTTGACCCCCCGACACCGTTGATAATGTAACCGAATGCGCTGGCCCAATCACAAGTGGAGCAAAGGGAAGGTGCAAAGTGCTTAAGGGCTTTAATTCAAAACCAATCCAAACTAACCAGTGTCCAAAAGGAGAGTGCGGTGCTCCAGCGTTCCATAAATAAATAATCCAAATACAAACCTCCAGTCATTAAGTCAAACGAGCCGAGCCCAACTCCTTCCCAGTGTCCCCAGCTCACTCATCACTCCTTCGGCGGGAGGCCCTCTCAATCCCGACCGCCCCCCCAAACCCCCAACAATCCCCCAACTCCAAAACCCCCCCACCCCCGTCAACGGACCGCCCGGGGTCAGTTGTCCTCTAATCATCCTTCATGCCCACGCAGTCGTCTCTTGGATTCCAGGAGGGAACGCCACCTCGATCGCACCTACTGCTCAGCACCATCAGTGGGTACAATCTGATCCCTCCCTGCGGTGCGGGACCCCCTGACCGCGTTGCCTTCTCTCTGTCTCTAGTCGGCGGGCTCGTCCTCTTTCTCGTTCTCACAGCCTTTGTCTCATTCGTTTCTTTTTCCTCCTCTTCTGTGCCGGCCCGTACTTGTATGGCGCCGTAGGTTCAGCGTCTCCATCACGCACCCCAGGAAGCCGATGAAGCAATAGAGAAAGGTCGGACCCTCCGTCACGTACAGGTGCAACTCGCCCCAGTTACCATGGAGACGGACAATGGATCATTTTAAAAAATAAAAAGGCCATTCTTTCGGTATCAGAGTGCTAAAGAAAACGAGACTAGCGTCACGTCTGGGGGGCTCCGCTCATCACCTGGGCATTGCCATGAAGACCCACTGCTCGGCTGTTCAATCACATTGAGAAAGTCATCAGTTTCTGTGACCATATGGTGGCGATGTCCCCAGGTGTCCTCTTCAAGTTCTGTCACCTGTGTCACCCTGTTGATCACTAGAGCACCAAACCCCAGTGGCGGTGGGCCCACATAGTCCCAGTTTAAGTCATTACTGGTGCAGCAGCTTTATTCCATTACTACATATGGCTGGAATGGGCCCACAGGTCCCAGCTTACATAACTCCTGCTGAAGCCACCATGTGTGACATTAACAGAAATGGCTGCCCTGGGGCCCATTCAGCCGTCCATCTTTAAAGATTGAAAAAGACCCCGACATGTTAAAAGACCCCCCCGCTGCTTTATTTTATTTAATGTAGCGCCTTTCTGCCGTCACCTTCTTCATTTCCCGCCCTGTCCCCAATTTCCAGCTCAGTCTCTTTGCTCTCCAGACGCAGGCCTCGTTCTCCTCTTCAGAACTTTTCAGATCTTGCATTCACTGCACTTTTTGTGGAACAAGCGCCTCTAATTTTGACATCCAAACTCGTCCCCAGCCACAAGGCTAATATCGACGTTTATTCGTCTCCTGGCCGCGATTGCTCTGCGCCTCCCTGTGTTACCAGACGATCTGCCATAATTAGCTTCTTTTTTTAACCTCGCACTCTCCCCAGCTTCTCTTATTAATCAAACAGACGAACATCACATTTATGTGTTTATGTCTGCGCCAGCAGATCCTGACACCCTGGCTAATGAATGACTAGGCCCGGCCTTCCTCCTCCTCCTCCTCCTCCTCCTCACTTACATGTGTTGCTTTGGCCTCTCAGCACTCCTGGGGGGTCTCGGTGCATCCAGAACGTCCCTTTCTGACCTTTCGCTGAATTTGCAGTCTTTCTTCTGGGGTCTTCTTGGTGGGTTAAACTGCAAAAAAAGGCCCCGGGTGCATCTGTAACAGAATTACAAATGGTAAGACATTCTGGAACTTTCCAAAAAGTGGTCAGTAGGGGGCACACTCCATCAAACCCCCCCCCAAATAAAACTAGAACGGGGTGCCCACAGTTTTTTGGCTTGCGAGCTACTTCTAAAATGACCAGGTCGATATGATCTACCTACATTAAAAAGGCTATATACAGTATATATTATATACATACACATACTGAGTATACTTTATACATAAAATGTATGTACCTTGTATAACTGAGTAACAATTCAATACATTTACAGTCACTACAGTATTTGGATTTAATAATCGTCGTGTGGTAAAAGGCTGAGTCGCATAAATAAGTAAAGCCGAATAATGCAGTCAAGGAGCTTTTGAATTCAGCCGAGTGGAAAATGACGGCTGTCCGCTTAACTGCGATTTTAGTTCCCTCTCCTTTCTCTTTCTCAGATCGCTTTTTGGAAGGACGTCAGTTTCGTGTTTTTTATGCACAGTTTCAAAGTGCCTTTCCACATTTTCTTTCTTTGGAATAGCAACGACAGATCGACAGATCAGACAAACGCACTTTGATTGTGACATTGTGTGAGCAAAAAAAAAAAAAATCCTCTTCCAATTCCACATCCAGCCCATAACCTTCCCAAACATTTTTTTTTTTTAAATCCCTTTAGTCTTTAGTCGATATAAATTGGAAGGCCAACGAGATCACAGCCGGAGTTTTGCAGTAGCTCACGTGTTTGATTGTGCGTGCGGGATGACCAGTGTGTGAGAAGAGAAGAGATCTCAGACTGGCCGCCCTGTATGCCAATCAAGTGGCAAATGGCATAAGGAGGGTATACGAGATAGACTAACGTTTAAAAAAAAAAAATGTGAATGCAATGTGATCTACCGGTCGATCGCAGTCGACGCATTGGGCACCCCTGAACTAGAAGATGGGCACCAAGAGTGTCTTTGATAGACTCGTTTAACTCTTCGGACCCCTTTTTTTGTTACATTGCTGCCTTTGCACTAAAATTATTTCAATTCATTCTCCCCCCACATCCAGCAACACTCAGGATGACCAAGTGAAAGCAGAAGTTTAGGAATTTTTCCAAATTCCAAAAAATGAACTGAAATATCCCACTGATGCTGAAGTATTCCGACCTTTTGCTCAGCACATGGCTGAAGCCCCTTTGGCAGCACAGCCATGCCAGGGCCGCAGTGGCTGCAGGTTTTCATTCTCACCCTTTCCTTAATTAGTGTCCTGTTGTTGCTGCTGCTAATGAACTTCTTTTTCCTTTCATTTTAATTGATTTGTTTTTGAATTTCTTCATTTCTTTCCTCAAATGGCACCCAAACAGAACTGAAATGTGCAGTGAGTGTGCCAACAGAAGACCAACCAAGTACAGAACAATGGCCGCCTTTATTTTGGAATGATGTCTCCCTGGTGGTCCACTCAGGACAAGGTGGCCCCCAGCAGCTCTCGCATCTCGGACCCCATGCCACCGCCAAGCAACTCGTCCAGACTGTAGTACTGGTGGGCGACCTTCTCCTCTGTCACAAGCACAATCCTCAGCCCATGGGTGTCATCTCCCAGCTGCTGGCCCACTGCTGAAGTCACCACCATATCCACTCCATCATGGACACCTCCAGCATTACGGTGACAGTGGCCTGAGAAGACCGCCTTGACACCTGTCACAAAAGGGGGACAAAAAAAAATAAATTTAAAAAAATGTGAAGAGCTGGGGGTTTGAAAACTGACACAAGGCCACATGGCACGGGTGCCCCTCACTGTGCCACCACAACAGCTAATGAACCAAAGCTGGACTCAATTCTTACGGATTTATTGATGGCTGCGGGTCTAGTGAGCCGCTGTGAATCGATGGCAGTCCTACACAGACGTTACAACCGTACAAACTCCATTAAATCTAAATAAGGTGGTGGCACACGGAGTTCACACGAATAAACAGTGACATTCCAATCAAAGTGTCCATAAAAAGGACAACAGTCACCTCGCACAGTCGTGCAAGTCACACAATGAAGAGTCACAAGTTTATCTGTTAGCCACTCGGCGGCTGACCACTCGGGCTGCCAAACAGCAAAGGCAAAGCGCGAGAGCTACCGGTACAAAACCTGCCACCGTCCTCAGGTCTGACTCTGTGCGACACTGTGCCAGGCCTGGCTTATCCTGTGGCATCACATCTGCAGCCTCCTCATTTATCAACCAAACCCCCCCCACCAACTACTGGAGAAGCAAGCCAAACACATTGCCACGTTTACCACAAGAAAGAGAAACGTCACCACCTGGAACAGAAACGTCATGGCTCTGTGGCAGTGCCACCTGAGAACTAGACATGCTCCGTGCCAATCACCAATTTCATGTTACTACAACTGGCCGATTCCAAAATCAAATCAGATTTGTTTTCTTTATCATTTCAATTTAGTTTTTGCTTTTTTTTATTATTACCACTAAGCTTCTGCATAACCAGCTGTATGAGTTCTCATGAAACTGCAGACCACAGGTGCGACTTGCTCATTATTTTATTCACAAAATCGAATTTTATAGCCTTATTGTTCAGTAAGCATAAAAAAAATAAGAAAAATAAACTTCCATCCATCCATTTTCTAACCCGCTGAATCCAAATACAGGGTCACGGGGGTCTGCTGGAGCCAATCCCAGCCAACACAGGGCACAAGGCAGGAACCAATCCTGGGCAGGGTGCCAACCCACCGCAGGAAACACACAAACACACCAAGCACACACTAGGGCCAATTTAGAATCGCCAATCCACCTAACCTGCATGTCTTTGGATTGTGGGAGGAAACCCACGCAGACACGGGGAGAACATGCAAACTCCACGCAGGGAGGATCCGGGAAGCGAACCAGAAAAATAAACTGCTCAAAAAAATTAAAGGACCACTTTGAAAACACATCAGATCTCAATGGGGAGAAAAACTCCTGCTGGCCATCTCTACTGCTATGGACCGATATGGTGATGTGTGAGGAACGAAATGAAAAGAATCAACCGACAGGGGGGACACCCCGAAAATCAAAGTGTGGCAGGCAGGCAGGCAGGCGAGTCCATTTGGCTGAAATGTCACTGCGGTAACTCTAAATCATCCTCAGCAGTCTGTACGTCTCCCCCCCACCCATGCCTGACAACATCCTAATGAGACAATGGATGGTGTCTTGGAGGATCTCCTCCCAGATCTGAACCAGGGCATCACCAAGCTCCTGGACAGACTGAGGCGTTGGATGGACCCAAACATAATGTCCCACCCACAGGTGTTCTACTGGATTGAGGTCAGGTGAGTGGGGCAGTCAATGGTGTCAATTCCTTCATCCCCTCGCCACATGAGGCTGGGCATTTGTTGTGTACCAGGAGGAACCAGCTTAGGGTCTGACAATGGGTCCAAGGATTTCATTCTGATACCTAATGGTAGTCAAGGGGCCGTTGTCTCACCTGTGGAGGTCTGTGCGATGTCCCAGGCAGCATAACGTTCTCCACGGCTTCTCCAGACCCTTTCTCGTCTATTTGGTGTGCTCAGAATGAACCTGCTCTCATCTGTGAAAAGCACAGGGTGCCAATTCTGGTCCATTTCAAGGATAAATGCCAATTAAGCTCCATGGTGCCCACTAGAGGACATTGTCGGACCCTCAGGCCACCCTCATGAAGTCGGTTTCTGATTGTTTGGTCAGAGACATTCACACCGATGGCCTGCGTGCCTGCCTGCTGGAGGTCATTTTGTAGGCTCTGCCAGTGCTCATCCTGTTCCTTTGGTGGGTCCTGTTGATGGGTTAAGGACCTTCTACGAGGGGCCCTGTCCAGCTCTCCTAGTGGAACTGCCTGTCTGTCTCCTGGAATCTCCTCCATGCCCTTGAGACTGTGCTGAGAGACACGGCAAACCTTCTGGCAATGCCACGTACTGCTGTGCCTGCCATGCTGGATAAGTTGGACTACCTGTGCCAGCTCTGGAGGGTCCAGGTATCGCCCACCTCATGCTATCAGTAGTGACACTCACCGTAGCCAAATGCAAAACGAGTGAAAAAACAGATGAGGAGGGAAAAATGTCAGTGGTCTCCCTCCACCTGTTCAGCCATTCATTCCTGTTTTGGGGGTCTTCTCACTGTTGCCCCTCTAGTGCACCAAAGCAGCTGAAAGTGATGAACAAGCCCCTCTGCTACTTCACTGAGCAGATCAACAGCCCACAAGTGTCGCTGACTTGATGCTCTACTCTCATTAAAAAGGGCTCCTTTCATTTTTTTTGAGCAGTTTATATAAAATCTCCTTACAAATACTTTTTCAAATAAGACAATTTACAAATTACATACATGACATAAAAGAAAAAAAAACATGTTAGTCATAATTACAAGCCACAGTTGTAGTAAAATGTTCACAATCCTCAAGCAGGCTAACGAGCTCAACACGTTTACACGTAAAATCGACACATTTGGCTCTGGACTCCTTCGCACCTCATCATTAACGTCTCAAGTGAACTGCTGGATTATGTGAATTTCCCCTTGGGATTAATAAAGTATCTATCTATCTAATAATAGCCGCTCACTACTCAAAACGGGCAGAACGTGGGCTTGAACCCACAGCAGCAGTTCTTACTTACCTCTGCGCCAGCCAAGCAGACACGTCGACTTTGTGTCGATTGACATTTGGGTTCGGGTTTTTACTCATTTAAGGCAACGTGTAAATGGAATGATTTCTTTCTCTTTGGTTCTATCTAATCTTGAATAAAAGCGCACTTGTTTTATTGTAGCTTTTGTGAAAAAATCGTTTAACACGAAAACAGTTTGTTTTAGCTATGTCTTCAGCATTTCTTGCCTCACATTTCCTGCCATCCTACACTTACCCACATTGTCACAGACACAGAAAACACACATGAAATGCCAAATAATGCATTGTTCACCCGCTACACTCCAGGCACCGCACACCCACATAAACAGACTTGAGCTCTCAGAACTTTGTGCCTCACTTTGACTGTGTCGGTAGTGGATGGGTTAGCAGATTCCTTGCTGCTGGTGCTGAGCGACACTTTAAGTCACAGGGGGCCCCTAAACTGTGGACTGGTCTGCCTGCTACTATAAGAGATGCCCCTTCGGTCTCAGCTTTCAAATCCCGGCTGAAAACTCACGACTTCAGTTTAGCACACCCTGACTAGAGCTGCTGATTAACTGTGCAGACTGCATCTCTGTTGTTAGTCATCAGCACTAAAACATAAGTAACATCAAATCAAATCAAGTCAAGTCAAGTTGGGGAGCATACACTGGTATAGCGTGTCGCCGCACCCACCACACGACAAAACAACTCAGAATCCTGGTTGGCAACCCCCAGACAGACACACGGTCCAGACACACCCTCTGGAAATGACCCTCTATCTGCCACAGCCTGGTGTTACATGGGCGACCCCTTGGCCTGGTCCAGCCACTCGGGTCTCCAACAATGAGGGTCATGTGAAGTGGATCACCCTTGGGTAATCATGCCACATGGCCGTAGTGCCATAGCTGACGCTTCCTCATAATGCAGGTCATGTACCTCATTCATGACTCCATGAGCAACACCAAGTCAGACCAACAGGACCCAAGGATTTTCCGGAGAGACACACATGAAGAAGGAGTCCAGTCTTCGTCTCAGGTCACTGGATAGTGTCCATGTCTCACAAACAGGAAGCCCCAGGACTTTAAAGACTTGGACCTTCTTCCTTTCTAGTGACCTCATGACCCCCCCATGCTCTCCCAATCCGTCCACTGACTTCAGACGAAGAGTCACCAGAGTCACATGAAGGTCACTCCCTACAGATTTTATTTTTTTCTCCAGCCGTCTGGAGTTTTTTTGTTTTTCTGTCCCCCCTGGCCATTGAACCTTACTCTTATTCGATGTTAATTAATGTTGATTTATTTTGTTTTATAATTGTGTCTTTCATTTTTCTATTCTTTAATATGTAAAGCACTTTGAGCTACTGCTTGTATAAAAATGTGCTATAGAAATAAATGTTGTTGTTGTTGTTGTTGAGGTAAGTAAACCTTTCGACAAGGTCGACACTCTCTCCATAGACAGACACACTGCTGTGCCCAGGAGGTCATTAAAGGCCTGGATCTTTGGTTTTTCTCCAGGACACGTGCAAGCCCAGACACTCAGAATCCTCACTCAGTCTCTCGAGCGCCCCGATCAGAGCCTCCATTGACTCTGTGAAGATCACAGCATCGTCAGGAAAGTCAAGATCCGTGAATCTTTCTTCATCAACAGAGAGTTCTAATTTGTTACTAACCCTCAGCTATTCTGTTTCTCTTCTCGGTACTCAAATGTGCCACTTGGTGTCGCTGCCCACCTGCCAAGTTGTTCTGCCTGCCTAAGGTAAAGTCATCTGTGATGGAGGATCGCAAGAATCGTCGGGTAGAGGGGTCCTTTCATCAGATTGGCTGGCCCAGCACTGACACAGCTGTGGATTGGCCAATAGGGGGAGGCGGATTGATGGCCGAGGTCTCCAGGACTCTGCACAAATCCAAATCGTATTACGTGATATCATCTACTGTTAAATTCTGCTCTGTACTTGTCATATTCCTATTTCACTGTTATACTGTACTGAGGATGACTTGTGTTCTGCTCTGTGTATTGTGTTGTATTGCCCAGCCTACCTGGACAGGGGTCTCTCTTTGAACGGCCTTTCCCAAAGCAGTTTCTTTCAATTTTTTCCCCTGTTAAAGCCCATTGCGGCCCTTCTTGTGTGATTTTGGGCTACACAAAAATAAATTGTATTGTATTATTGTCTGAAAAACAAAAGACGCTGATGAGGAGGTGCGAAGGAATTTAAAGTGGCCCAGCATTACGACTTTTTTTTGTAGGCTTCAGGGATTCTAGTGTTAAACTAACAATTCTCTTGCTTACTATTGGCAAATTCTTCTTTGTGGGGAGGCATACATACAGTACACACACACACACACACACACACACACACACACACAAGGAGGGACTCCAATGTTCCCAAAATTGGTCAACAACACAGGAGTAGCTGTAGTTCCCCAATATGTCAGCAGGTATCGTATGCCTACACGGTCCTCTTTATCAGTCTGTCGAGTGGCATCATGCTAAGCTCCCATTGATTCTACAATCGTGCAGGTATCTTTGGGCGATTTTTTTTTTTCCTCCAGGCCACCATGGCCGTTTTTCAAGATACAACGGTGACCGCATTTTTGATGCGACTTCTTCATTAAGACTTTGCTCCCCGCAGACAGACCGACAGACTGTTTGTTATTCAGTAACATCACATTGAACCGTTAAAGGTGTCTGTGGAAAAGCATCAGGAAGAAAACGCCCAGAGAACTGGCCCAAACCAAAAACGCCATTTTGCCCCATGACGACACACCGTGCTGCCGGTCAAAGATTTTTTTTAAACAACGTGGCTTTCTGCTTCACACTTTGGACCCCATTCCCCAAAACGCCGGCTTTGCCAGATCTCACTCCCTGGAAATTTCATTGTTGCCAAAATTGAAACTGAAGTGGAGGAGATCTGCTAATGTGGAAGAAATCCAGGAAAGAAAACCCAGGAGGCTCTAGACACGGCAAGAAAAGACGGGCGCAGAAAACGTTAACAGGAATGGGAGAAGCTCAGTGAGAAATTCACTGCACCTCAAGGAGAGGATTCTGAAGAAAACTAGAGGAGAACTGCTGAAAGTTTCATTATAAAGGGTTTTGTTTTTAATTTTGATAAGTTTTGTCTCCCCCCTTACACTAACACACACGGGTACAGTAAATCAGTATGTCTATAGAAACGGTGCGTGGCATTCATACTTCCGTATGTCTTCTTTGTATTGTATTATTGTTGGCTGTTCTGAGGGGACGTGAAAGTACAAATTTCATTGTATTCTGTACTCTGCGTGCACACGGCGCTACATCTGAACTTGTCGTCTCAGATTTCTCAATACTTCTCCACTATTCTCTTCTCAGTGTTCTTTACCGAGAATCCCAGATTTAGCACCGTTTCAGGAATCCGCTGCAGCAAGCAAAAGCTTGCTTTTTTCCATCGTTGAATACAAAGGAAGATCACTGTTATCATTGTTATCATAACCAAGCTCCTTTAAAAAGGCCTCACAGAGCCTTTCAAATGTCGGCAGGCCTCAGTTTAGTTACCGCAGCCAACCTTTAGTTTAGCTGACTGGGCACATGAAGCCATTGACAGTCAGTCACATCAAAAATAAAAAATATTCAAGTCAACTATGATTTATTACTTGAACTGTAAAGGATATATATATATATACAAAAGAATGAACCAGTTTAGTTCAGCCCAGTATGTTAGACCTTGACCAGTTGCTCCCTCCTGCCTGCAATACTCAGCTTGCATCCCATTCTGCAAGTTGGATTCCACACAGCCCATCTATCTGCGCCCCCACCACCTGATCAAAGCACCGTGACGTCCCCCCCATTGATGGATTGAAGGCCTGAAGTCCACATGACCGTCATCATCAAGTTCTTCCATGACAACCCTGAATACCAGGAGGACTGATTGAGGTCACTTATGTCAGGTAGAATGCCTAGAGGGGGCTGGGTGGTCTTGTGGCCTCAGAACTCCTGCAGATTTTGTTTTTTTTTTCTCTCTAGCCGTCTGGAGTTTTTTTTTTTTTTTTCTGTCCTCCCTGGCCATCGGTCTTTACTTTTATTCTATGTTAATTGGTGTTCTCTTATTTTAAATCTTATTTATTTTGTCTTTTTTCTCTTTCTTCATCATGTAAAGCACTTAGAGCTCATGGTTTGTTAGAAAATGTGCTCTCGAAATAAATGATGCTGTTGTTGTGACACCTGTCTATCTATCCCTCTATCATATAGTGCCAGTCACATCAATCGAATTGATCATATAGTGCTTTTCACCGATCGATTACATAGTGCATGGCGTACAGTGAGTGCCTTTCACATCCATCTGTCATATAGTGCTCTTAACATCTATCTTTTTACTAATCTTATAGCACCTTTCACATCATATAGTACTTTTCCCCTATGTATTGATCTATCATATAGTGCCTCTCACATCTATTTATCTATTATATAGTGCTTTTCACCTATCAATTATAAATTGCATATTTCATCTAGCAATTAGTGTTTTTCATGTCTCTTATAAAGCGCTGTCACCTATTTATTATATAGTGCCTTTCACTTCTATTTATCTATAATATAGTGCTTTTCACATCTGTCAAGTTATACAATATATCTGTTATATAGTGCTTTTCACCTATCTTTCAATTATAAAGTTCATATCACATCTACCTATTACACAGGGCGAGTCGAAGTTATGTTAACACTAATGTTACTGCTATGTATAAACATCTATACAGTTTTTGTGCCACATACGGTACGTGTGTTGAACATGATGGCGAACAGTTTGAGACATTCCTTTTAAATCATCTCATACATATGACGTATGTTTTGTGAATAAATAGTTTCTGCTATTCAAATGTTAACATAATTTTGACTCACCCTGTATAGTGCCTTTCACATAACACATCTATCTACTGTCACACGCATGCACATGGGAGGCAGTCGAAGGGCTTAAGTGACTGTACTTCTACGCCAGGCCAGGCGGTGGCGATGTGTATCGACTCTCTCTCTCTCTCATTCAGACCCCCCTAAGGAGGATCGGCCTGACATCACTCCCGGTTCTGGCTCTACCAGCAGACCCCTTCCTGTCTGCTCTCTACAAAAGTCTGGCAATTCTCAATGCTACTTCAGTTCTGTTTGGATTCAGTCCTTAGTGATCACTCTGTATTTCAGTAATTGACACACAGGATGGCCAGCCCAGATCCTTTTCTGTCCCTTGTCTCTCTTTGACACTATCCATCCATCTATCTATCTGTCACACAGTGCCTTCATCTATTATATAGTGCCTTTCACATCTATTTATCTCTCTGCTGTGTCCCCGCCCACTCTTAAGACCACTAGCTTTTCATCTGGCCATACAAGTAACTTTATTTTGCATTTCCTAATAAACATGCAAACTCATGGTGTGCGTTGAATAAGGTGCCTGCTAATTACCGTCAATGATGAGGAAACCTGTAAAGCTCATTACAAAGCAACATTCAGTACATTGTGTTGTTTCATTTGGGAGACCCTGTCCTCCTACTTGCTCTGCTGTTCTTTATCCAGTTTTCTGTGGTGGTGATCTGCGCCCAAAACCTAGTGCCTTCCTTCTGGCGGCTCCCCTGCTTCTCCCATCCAGGCATTGCACCCGGGGAGTCGCCCTACCTGTAGCTGACCTTCTTCACTTACGGCTGCCTTTCGATCCCTGGCTCCGTCAGACCGAGACTTAGGTACCCCAATGAAACAGGGCGCTCATGCTGGGGTTGACTCTCCAAAGCCTTCCTGACTCCCGCTGCCTACCGTGGCCTTATGCCGTGAGCCAACCACCTTCTGCATCACTCCAGCGCCTTGACCGCTTCCTTCAGCCCCACCGAGTGTCGGCCAAACACCCTTTCTAGGGGGCTCTCCGTCCCGCTGCCTGCAAAACACCAGCGAGTCCGCTCACGATCGCTCACTCTCTCAATCTCACACCAGCCCGTCTTCCTCCTCCTACCTTCCATTCACTGCAATCCTTTTTTTCCTCGCCCTCCTACTATAAATAAGGGGGACGTGGCGATTAGCAGCTCCCGGCATCAATCACGGATGCGAACGATTCCTCACCTGTGCACTTCAGCGAGGAAACGCCCACCTCATGCAGTGCCCGAGAACCACTCCGGCCACACCACCACACCCCCCACGATTATTAATGTAAAGCTGGCCTTTTCTTCTGAGCCGTGGACCCGCCACACCACAGGGCTGGGTGGTCTCGTGGCCTTAGAACCCCTGCAGATTTTGTTTTTTTTTCTCCTGCCCTCTGGATTTTTTTGTCTGTCCTTCCTGGCCATCGGAACTCACTTTTATTCTCTGTTACTTGGTATCGCCTAGTCTTATTTTTATACTTTTTCTTTCTTGTATAGCTGCAGTACATCATTTGTGTGAAAAAGTGCTCTGGAAATAAATATTGTTGTTGTTGTTCTGGCCTATAGAAGTCAAAGCGAACTTTACGGTCATCTCAACCACATACATTTATACAGATAGGGTCCAGGGTGTAACAACATGAAGTGCAAATAAAAAATTAAAATGAATTAAAATTTAAATTTAAAATTAAAACACAAACAAGATATTGTGCAAAGACAAGACTGATGCAATGTATGGTATTATGCAA
>NW_024380962.1:0-13481 GCF_016835505.1 Polypterus senegalus | reverse complement strand
CCAGAAACCTGTTCAAACCCCCAAGGGTTTATTTCTGTAAAAACTATGTCGCGGGATGTGTTTAAATGGTTTCACAACACTAAGAAGACTCATTAAATTTAACTCAACTTCATTTTTTTGCCCAATGCAACTCAATAGGAATTTCAAACGTTGAGATTGAGATGTTGAATTGCACTTTAAAAAACAGGGGGGAAAACCATCCAAACAGTTCTTAACCATAAGGGTACTGGGGATTTCATCATTTAGAACTGCTTTACCAGAGTATTTTGACTTTACACAGCGTTAGAGTTGACGGTAACTTGAATTTCCCATAACGCGTTTCAGGGCCTGAAAATCACTTTGTGTACACATGTGTAACGGTTTGTTTTCCACCAGGAAACTGCTCAAAACAGTTCTTTTCTGTAAAAAACTATGTCGCAGATGTTTTTCCCAAGTGGTTTCACAACATAGCAGTTAAGACTCATTGAGTTTCACTCATCTTCAGTTTTGGCCCAATGCAAGTCAATGGGGATTTCAAAAGTGAGAATAAATGTTGAAGTGCATTTTTGAAAAACAGTTGGGAAAACCATCCAAACAGTTCTTAATCAAAAGGGGTACTGGGAATTCATCATTTAGAACTGTTACCAGAGTATTTTGACTTTTCACAAAGTTAGATTTAAGGTAACTTAAATTTTCCCCATAACGCTTCGGGCCTGAAAATCACTTTGTGTACACATTGTAACGTTTGTTTTCCACCAGGGAAACTGCTCAAAACAGTTCATTTCTGTAAAACTATGTCGCTGATGTGTTTCAAGTGGTTTCACAACATAGCAGTTAAGACTCATTGAGTTTCACTCAACTTCAGTTTTGGACCAATGCAAGTCAATGGGGATTTCAAAAAGTGAGTATGAGATGTTAAAGTGCACTTTGAAAACAGTTGGGAAACCATCCAAACAGTTCTTAATCATAAGGGTACTAATTCATAATTTAGAACTGCTTACCAGAGTATTTTGACTTTTCACAAAGTTGGATTTGAAGGTAACTTGAATTTCCCATAACGCTGCTTCAGGGCCGGGAAAATCACTTTGTGTACAATGATAACGTTGTTTTCCACCAGGCTCAAAACAGTTCATTTCTGTAAAAACTATGTCGCAGATGTGTTTTTCGGACACAACAGTTAAGACTCATTAGTTTCACTCAACTTCAGTTTTAAATGCAAGTCAATGGGGATTTCCAAAAAGTGAGTATGAGATGTTGAAGTACGCACTTTGAAAAACAGTTGGGAAACCATCCAAACAGTTCTTAATCATAATGGGTACTGGGGAATTCATCATTTAGAACTGCTTTTACCTATGAGTATTTTGACTTTTCTGCCAAAGTTAGATTTGAAGGTAACTTGAATTTCCCATAACGCGTTTCAGGGGCCTGGAAAATCACTTTGTGTAATACATGTGTAACGGCTTGTTTTCCACCAGGAAACTGCTCAAACACGCGATTCATTTCTGTAAAAACTATGTCGCTGATGTGTTTCAAGTGGTTTCACAACATAGCAGTTAAGACTCATTGAGTTTCACTCAACTTCAGTTTTGGCCCAATGCAAGTCAATGGGGATTTCAAAAAGTGAGTATGAGATGTTGAAGTGCACTTTGAAAAACAGTTGGGAAACCATCCAAACAGTTCTTAATCATAAGGGTACTGGGGAATTCATCATTTAGAACTGCTTTTACCAGAGTATTTTGACTTTTCAAAAAGTTAGATTTGAAGGTAACCTTATTTCACCATAACGCAGTTTCAGGGCCTGAAAATCACTTTGTGTACACATGTGTAACGGCTTGTTTTCCACCAGGAACCTGTTCAAAACAGTTCATTTCTGTCAAAGCTATGTCGCAGATGCGTTTCAAGTGGTTTCACAACATAGCAGTTAAGACTCATTGAGTTTCACTCAACTTCAGTTTTGGCCCAATGCAAGTCAATGGGGATTTCTAAAAGTAAGTATGAGATGTTGAAGTGCACTTTGAAAAACAGTTGGGAAACCATCCAAACAGTTCTAATCATAAGGGTACTGGGGAATTCATCATTTAGAACTGCTTTTACCAGAGTATTTTGACTTCACACAGCGTTAGAGTTGAAGGTAACCTTATTTCACCATAACGCTGCTTCAGAGCCTGAAATTCACTTTGTGTACACATTTGGACGCTTGTTTTCCAACCAGGAAACTGTTCAAAACAGTTCATTTCTGTAAAAACTATGTCGCAGATGTGTTTCAAGTGTTTCAACTTTCACAACATAGAAGTTAAGACTCATTAAATTTAACTCAACTTCAGTTTTTGCCCAATGCAACTCAAAAGCAATTTCAAAAGGTGAGTTTGAGATGTTGAATTGCACTTTGAAAAAGAGTCGAGAAACCATCCAAACAGTTCTTAACCATAAGGGTACTGGGATTTCATCATTTAGAACTGTTTTTATGATAGTATTTTGACTTTACACAGCGTTAGAGTTGAAGGTAACCTTATTTCACCATATCGCGTTTCAGGGCCTGAAATTCACTTTGTGTACACATGTGTGACGCCTTGTTTTCCACCAGGAAATTGTTCAAAACAGTTCATTTCTGTAAAAAACGATGTCGCTGATGTTTTTCAAGTGGTTTCACAACATAGAAGTTAAGACTCATTGAGTTTCACTCAACTTCAGTTTTTGTCCATTGCAAGTTAATGGGGATTTCAAAAAGTGAGTTTAAGATGTGAAGTGCACTATGAAAAACAGTTGGGAAACCATCCAAACAGTTCTAAACCATAAGGGTACTGGGGATTTTATCATTAAGAACTGTTTTTACCATAGTATTTTGACTTTACACAGCGTTAGAGTTGAAGGTAACCTTATTTCACCATAACGCGTTTCAGGGCCTGAAATTCACTTTGTGTACACATGTGTGACGCCTTGTTTTCCACCAGAAAACTGTTCAAAACAGTTCAATTCTGTAAAAAACTATGTCGCAGATGTGTTTCAAGTGGTTTCACAACATAGAATTTAAGACTCATTAAATTTAACTCAACTTCAGTTTTTGCCAAATGCAACTCAATAGGAATTTCAAACGTTGAGTTTGAGATGTTGAATTGCACTTTGAAAAACAGTGGGGAAACCATCCAAACAGTTCTTAACCATAAGGGTACTGGGATTTCATCATTTAGAACTGCTTTTACCAGAGTATTTTGACTTTACACAGCGTTAGAGTTGAAGGTAGCCTTATTTCACCATAACGTGTTTCAGGGCCTGAAATTCACTTTGTGTACACATATGTGACGCCTTGTTTTCCACCAGGAAACTGTTCAAAACAGTTCATTTCTGTAAAAACATGTCGCTGATGTTTTTCAAGTGATTTCACAACATAGAAGTTAAGACTCATTAAATTTAACTCAACTTCAGTTTTTGCCCAATGCAACTCAATAGGAATTTCAAAAGGTGAGTTTGAGATGTTGAATTGCACTTTGAAAAACAGTGGGGAAACCATCCAAACAGTTCTTAACCATAAGGGTACTGGGGATTTCATCATTTAGAACTGCTTTTACTAGAGTATTTTGACTTTACACAGCGTTAGAGTTGAAGGTAACCTTATTTCACCATACACGCTGCTTCAGGGCCTGAAAATAACTTTTTGTACAATGTTGTGACGCCTTGTTTTCCACCAGGAAACTGTTCAAAACAGTTCGTTTCTGTAAAAACTATGTCGCTGATTTTTTTCAAGTGGTTTCACAACATAAAAGTTAAGACTCATTGAGTTTCACTCAACTTTAGATTTGGCAAATGCAAGTCAAGGGGATTTCAAAAAGTGAGTTTGAGATGTTGAAGTGCACTTTGAAAAACAGTTGGGAAACCATCCAAACAGTTCTTAACCATAAGGGTACTGGGGATTTCATCATTTAGAACTGCTTTTACCAGAGTATTTTGACTTTCCACAGAGTTAGAGTTAGATTCATCATAACACTTTTCAAGACCTGAAAATAACTTTGTGTACACATCTGTGACGGCTTGTTTTCCACCAGGAAACTGTTCAAAACAGTTCATTTCTGTAAAAAACTATGTCGCAGATTTGTTTCAAGTGTTTCAACTTTCACAACATAGAAGTTAAGACTCATTGAGTTTCACTCAACTTTAGATTTGGCCCAATGCAAGTCAAGGGGATTTCAAAAAGTGAGTTTGAGATGTTGAAGTGCACTTTAAAAAACAATTGGGAAACCATCCAAACAGTTCTTAACCATAATGGTACTGGGGATTTCATCATTTAGAACTGCTTTTACCAGAGTATTTTGACTTTACACAGCGTTAGAGTTGAAGGTAACCTTATTTCACCATAACGCGTTTCAGGGCCTGAAAATAACTTTGTGTACACATGTGTTATGCCTTGTTTTCCACCAGGAAACTGTTCAAAACAGTTCATTTCTGTAAAAAACTATGTCGCAGAAGTGTTTCAAGTGGTTTCACAACATAGAAGTTAAGACTCATTGAGTTTCACTGAACTTCAGTTTTTGTCCATTGCAAGTTAATGGGGATATCAAAAAGTGAGTTTAAGATGTGAAGTGCACTATAAAAAACAGTTGGAAACCACCCAAACAGTTCTTAACCATAAGGAACTGGGGATTTTATCATTTAGAACTGTTTTACCATAGTATTTTGACTTTACACAGCGTTAGAGTTGAAGGTAACCTTATTTCACCATAACGCATTTCAGGGCCTAAAATTCACTTTGTGTACACATGAGTGACGCCTTGTTTTCCACCATGAAACTGTTCAAAACAGTTCATTTCTGTAAAAAACTATGTCGCTGATGTTTTTCAAGTGTTTTCACAACATAGAAGTTAAGACTCATTGAGTTTCACTCAACTTCAGTTTTTGTCCATTGCAAGTTAATGGGGATTTCAAAAAGTGAGTTTAAGATGTGAAGTGCACTTTGAAAAACAGTTGGGAAACCATCAAACAGTTCTTAACCATAAGAGTACTGGGGATTTCATCATTTAGAACTGTTTTTACGATAGTATTTTTGACTTTATACAGCGTTAGAGTTGAAGGTAACCTTATTTCACCACAAGCGCTTTCAGGGCCTGAAATTCTCTTTGTGTACACGTGTGACGCCTTGTTTTCCACCAGGAAACTGTTCAAAACAGTTCATTTCTGTAAAAAACTATGTCACAGATGTGTTTCAAGTGGTTTCACAACATAGAAGTTAAGACTCATTAAATTTAACTCAACTTCAGTTTTTGCCCAATGCAACTCAATAGGAATTTCAAAAGGTGAGTTTGAGATGTTGAATTGCACTTTGAAAAACAGTGGGGAAACCATCCAAACAGTTCTTAACCATAAGGGTGCTGGGGATTTCATCATTTAGAACTGTTTTTACCTTAGTATTTTGACTTTACACAGCGTTAGAGTTGAAGGTAACCTTATTTCACCATAACGCATTTCAGGGCCTAAAATTCACTTTGTGTACACATGAGTGACGCCTTGTTTTCCACCATGAAACTGTTCAAAACAGTTCATTTCTGTAAAAAACTATGTCGCTGATGTTTTTCAAGTGGTTTCACAACATAGAAGTTAAGACTCATTGAGTTTCACTCAACTTTAGATTTGGCCCAATGTCAAGTCAAGGGGATTTCAAAAGTGAGTTTGAGATGTTGAAGTGCACTTTAAAAACAGTTGGGAATCCATCAAAACAGTTCTTAACCATAAGGGTACTGGGGATTTCATCATTTAGAACTGCTTTTACCAGAGTATTTTGACTTTCCACAGAGTTAGAGTTAGATTCATCATAACACTTTTCAAGACCTGAAAATAACTTTGTGTACACATCTGTGACGGCTTGTTTTCCACCAGGAAACTGTTCAAAACAGTTCATTTCTGTAAAAAACTATGTCGCAGATTTGTTTCAAGTGTTTTTAACTTTCACAACATAGAAGTTAAGACTCATTAAATTTAACTCAACTTCAGTTTTTGCCCAATGAAACTCAATAGGAATTTCAAAAGGTGAGTTTGAGATGTTGAATTGCACTTTGAAAACAGTGGGAAACCATCCAAACAGTTCTTAACCATAAGGGTACTGGGGATTTCATCATTTAGAACTGCTTTTACCAGAGTATTTTGACTTTACACAGCGTTAGAGTTGAAGATAACCTTATTTCACCATAACGCATTTCAGGTCCTGAAAATAACTTTGTGTACACATGTGTGATGCCATGTTTTCCACCAGGAAACTGTTCAAAACAGTTCATTTCTGTAAAAAACAATGTCGCTGATGTTTTTCAAGTGGTTTCACAACATAGAAGTTAAGACTCATTGAGTTTCACTCAACTTTAGATTTGGCCCAATGCAAGTCAAGGGGATTTCAAAATGTGAGTTTGAGATGTTGAAGTGCACTTTGAAAAACAATTGGGAAACCATCCAAACAGTTCTTAACCATAATGGTACTGGGGATTTCATCATTTAGAACTGCTTTTACCAGAGTATTTTGACTTTACACAGCGTTAGAGTTGAAGGTAACCTTATTTCACCATATCGCTTTTCAGGGCCTGAAATTCTCTTTGTGTACCGTGTGAGCCTTGTTTTCCACCAGGAAACTGTTCAAAACAGTTCATTTCTGTAAAAACTATGTCGCAGAAGTGTTTCATGGTTTCACAACATAGAAGTTAAGACTCATTGAGTTTCACTCAACTTCAGTTTTTGTCCATTGCAAGTTAATGGGGATTTCAAAAAGTGAGTTTAAGATGTGAAGTGCACTATGAAAAACAGTTGGGAAACCATCCAAACAATTCTTAACCATAAGGGTACTGGGGATTTCATCATTTAGAACTGCTTTTACCATAGTATTTTGACTTTACACAGGCGTTAGAGTTGAAGGTAACCTTATTTCACCACGTGCGTTTCAGGGCCTGAAATTCACTTTGTGTAGCCCACATTTGTGACGCCATGTTTTCCACCAGGAAACATTTCAAAAAACAGTTCATTTCTGTAAAAACTATGTCGCAGATGTGTTTCAAGTGTTTCAACTTTCACAACATAGAATTGAAGACTCATTAAATTTAACTCAACTTCAGTTTTTGCCCAATGCAACTCAATAGGAATTTCAAAAGGTGAGTTTGAGATGTTGAATTGCACTTTGAAAAACAGTGGGAAACCATCCAAACAGTTCTTAACCATAAAGGGTACTGGATTTCATCATTTAGAACTGTTTTTACCAGAGTGTTTTGACTTTACACAGCGTTAGAGTTGAAGGTAACCTTATTTCACCATACATTTCAGGGCCTAAAATTTTTGTGTACACATACCTTGTTTTCACCAGGAAACTGTTCAAAACAGTTCATTTCTGTATATTCACAGATGTGTTTCAAGTGGTTTCACAACATAGAAGTTAAGACGCCTTAGTTTCTCAACTTTGATTTAATGCAAGTCAAGGATTTCAAAAGGTGAGTTTGAGATGTTGAATTGCACTTTGAAAAACAGTGGGTAACCATCGAAACAGTTCTTAACCATAAAGGTACTGGGGATTTCATCATTTAGAACTGCTTTTACCAGTATTTTGACTTTACACAGCGTTAGAGTTGAAGGTAACCTTATTTCACCATAGCGTTTCAGGGCCTGAAAATTCACTTTGTGTACACATGTTGTGACGCCTTGTTTTCCACCAGGAAACTGTTCAAAACAGTTCATTTCTGTAAAAACTATGTCGCAGATGTGTTTCAAGTGGTTTCACAACATAGTTAAGACTCATTGAGTTTCTCAACTTTAGATTTGCCAATGCAACTCAAGGGGATTTCAAAAGTGAGTTTGAGATGTTCTGAAGTGCACTTTGAAAAACAGTTGGAAACCATCCAAACAGTTCTTAACCATAAAGGTACTGAGGATTTCATCATTTAGAACTACTTTTACCAGAGTATTTTGACTTTACACAGCGTTAGAGTTGAAGGTAACCTTATTTCACCATAACACGCTTCGCGGCCTGAAAATAACTTTGTGTGTACACATGTGTGACGCCTTGTTTTCCACCAATAAACTGTTCAAAACAGTTCATTTCTGTAAAAACTATGTGCAGAAATGTTTCATGTGGTTTCACAACATAGAAGTTAAGACTCATTGAGTTTCACTCAACTTCAGTTTTTACCATTGCAAGTTAAAGGGGTTTCAAAAGAGTGAGTTTAAGATGTAACAGTGCCTATGAAAAACACGTTGGGAAACCATCCAAACAGTTCTTTACCGCATAAGGGAACTAGGGATTTTATCATTTAGAACTGTTTTACCATAGTATTTTGACTTTACACAGCGTTAGGATTGAAGGTAATCTTATTTTACCATAACGCTGCGTTTCAGGGGCTGAAATTCACTTTGTGTTCACATTTGTGATGCCTTATTTTCCACCAGGAAACTGTTCAAAACAGTTCATTTCTGCAAAAAACTATATCGCGCTGATGTTTCAAGTGGTTTCACAACATAGAATTTAAGACTCATTAAATTTATCTCAACTTCAGTTTTTCCCAATGCAACTCAGTAGGAATTTCAAAAGGTGAGTTTGAGATGTTGAATTGCACTTTGAAAAACAGTAGGGAAACCATCAAACAGTTCTTAACCATAAGGGTACTAGGGTTTCATCATTTAGAAACTGCTTTACCAAGAGTATTTTGACTTTACACAGCGTTAGAGTTGAAGGTAACGTTATTTCACCATAACGCGTTTCAGATACCTGAAAATAGCTTTGTGTACACATGTGTGTCGCCTTGTTTTCACCAGGAAACTGTTCAAAACAGTTCATTTCTGTAAAAACTTATATGCTGATGTTTTTTAAGTGGTTTCACAACATAGAAGTTAAGACTCATTAAATTTAACTCAACTTCAGTTTTGGCCCAATGCAAGTCAATGGGAATTTCAAAAAGTGAGTTTGAGATGTTGAAATTGCACTTTGAAAACAGTGGACACTCATCCAAACAGTTCTTAACCATAAAAGGTACTGGGGAGTTTCATCATTTTGAACTGCTTTTACCAGGTATTTGACTTTCCACAGAGTTAGAGTTGAAGATAACCTTATTTCACCATACACTTTTCAAGAACTGAAAATAACTTTGTGTACACATCTGTGACACTTTTTTCCACAATGGAAACTGTTCGAAACAGTTCGTTTCTCTAAAAACTATGTCGCTGATGTGTTTCAAGTGTTTCAACTTTCACAACATGAAAGTTAAGACTCATTAAATTTAACTCAACTTCAGTTTTGCCTAATACCAACTCAATAGGGATTTCAAAAGGTGAGTTTGAGATGTTGAATTGCACTTTGAAAAACAGTTGAAACCATCAAACAGTTCTTAACCATAGAGAGTACTGAGGATTTCATCATTTAGATCTGCTTTTACGATAGTATTTTTGACTTTACACATGGCGTTAGGTTGAAGGTAACCTTATTTCACCATACACTCATTTCAGGTCCTGAAAATTCTCTTTGTGTACACGTGTGACGGCCTTGTTTTCCACCCAGGAAACTATTTCAAAACAGTTCCATTTCTGTAAAAACTATGTCGCAGATGTGTTTCAAGTGGTTTTCACTAACAGAAGTTAAGACTCATTAAATTTAACTCAACTTCAGTTTTTGCCAATGCAACTCAATAGGAATTTCAAAGGTGAGTTTGAGATGTTGAATTGCACTTTGAAAACAGTGGGAAACCCATCCAAACAGTTCTTAACCATAAGGGTGCTGGGGATTTCATCATTTAGAACTGTTTTACCTTAGTATTTTTTGACTTTACACAGTTAGAGTTGAAGGTAACCTTATTTCACCATAACGCATTTCAGGGCCTAAAATTCACTTTGTGTGCACATGATGACATATGCCTTTTCCACCATGAAACTGTTTAAAACAGTTCATTTCTGTAAAAAACTATGTCGCTGATGTTTTCAAGTGGTTTCACAACATAGAAGTTAAGACTCATTGAGTTTCACTCACTTTAGATTTGCAAATGCAAATCAATGGAATTTAAAAAGGTGATTTTGAGATGTTAATTACTTTAAAAAACAGGGGGGAAACCATAAAACAGTTTTAGCCCAAAAAATTTTGGGGTTTTTCATCATTTAGAACTGTTTTTGTTTTTTGACTTTACACAGCGTTAAGTTGGGTAACCTTTTTTCCCACCCATCATTTCGGGTTCCTGAAAATAACTTTGTGTACACATTTTTTGACCCTTTTTTTCCACCGGAAACTGTTCAAAACAGTTCATTTCTGAAAAAAACTATTAAAATGTGTTTCAAAGGGGCACAACATTTTAAGCTAAATTAAATTTAACTAAACTTCATTTTTCCCCAATGAAACCCCTCAATAGGAATTTAAAAAAGGGTGGGGTTTGAAATTTTGGGTTGCACTTTAAAAAACAGGGGGGAAACCACCCAAACGGTTTTTAAACCCCAAAAAGGGTTCCCGGTTTCATCTTTTAGAATTTCTTTTTACCGAGTATTTTGACTTTACACAGCGTTACAGTTGGGTAACCTTATTTCACCAAAAAAGCTTTTTCGGGGCCCTAAAAAATCACTTTGTGTACACATTTGGGGCCCCTTTTTTCCACCAGAAACTGTTCAAAACAGTTCATTTCTGAAAAAAACTATTCCCCAGATGTTTTAAAATATTTTTCACAACATAAAATTTTAAGACTCAATTTTTTTAAACCCCAACTTTTTTTTGCCCAATGCAACTCAATGGGAAAATTTAAAAAGGTGAGTTTGGGATGTTGAATTGCACTTTAAAAAGGGTGGGGAAACCACCCAAAAATTCTTAACCAAAAATTTCAGGGGTTTCATCTTTTGGGAACTGTTTTTTACCAGAGTTTTTTTTGACTTTACACAGCGTTAGGTTGAAGGTAATCTTATTTCACCAAAACCGTTTCAGGGCCCTGAAATTCACTTTGTGTTCACATTTGTGGGGGCCTTTTTTTCCACCAAAAACTTTCAAAACAGTTTTTCCCTTTTAAAAAACTATTTCCCCAAGATGTGTTTTCAAGGGGTTTTCCCAAACGGGGAAATTTAAAAAGACTTTTGGGGTTTCATTCAACTTTAGTTTTTTAAATGCAAGTAAAGGGGATTTAAAAAAGTGAGTTTGAGATGTTGAAGTGCATTTTGAAAAACAGTGGGGCCCCAAACAGTTCTTAACCTTTGGTAGGGGATTTCATCATTTAGAACTTTTTTAGATAGTTTTTTGATTTTTACACAGCGTTAGAGTTGAAGGTAACCTTATTTCACCATAAAAGCTTTTCAGGGCCTGAAATTCTCTTTTTTTACCCGTGGGGCCCCCTTTTTTCCAAAAAAGGAAAACTGTTCAAAACAGTTCTTTTCAGAAAAAACTATGTCACAAGTGTTTCAAGTGGTTTCACAACATAGAAGTTAAACTCATTGGGGTTTCACTCAACCATTTTTTGTCCATTGCAAGTTAATGGGGGTTTAAAAACTGAGTTTGGGATTAAATGCACTAAGCGGTTAAAACCCAAAAACAGTTCTTAACCAAAAAGGAACTGGGGTTTTATCATTTAGAACTTTTTTTACCATTATTTTGACTTTACACAGCGTTAGAGTTGAAGGTAACCTTATTTCACCATACAGCGTTTCAGGGCCTGAAATTCACTTTGTGTTCACATTTGTGCGCCTTGTTTTCCACCAGGAAACTGTTCAAAACAGTTCATTTCTGTAAAAACTATTACTGTGTGTTTCAAGTATTTCACAACATAGAATTTAAGACTCATTAAATTTAACTCAACTTCAGTTTTGCCCAATGCAACTCAATAGGAATTTCAAAGGTGAGTTTGAGATGTTGAATTGCACTTTGAAAAACAGTGGAAACCATCAAACAGTTCTTAACCATAAAGGTACTGGGGATTTCATCATTTAGAACTGCTTTTACCAGAGTATTTTGACTTTACAGCGTTAGAGTTGAAGGTAACCTTATTTCACCATACGCGTTTCAGGGCCTGAAATTCACTTTGTGTACACATTTGTGCGCCTTGTTTTCCACCAGGAAACTGTTCAAAACAGTTCATTTCTGTAAAAACTATGTGCTGATGTGTTTGAAGTGGTTTCACAACATAGAATTTAAGATTCATTAAATTTAACTCAACTTCAGTTTTTGCCCAATGCAACTCAATAGGAATTTCAAAGGTGAGTTTGAGATGTTGAATTGCACTTTGAAAAACAGTTGGCAAACCATCGAAACAGTTCTTAACCATAAGGGTACTGGGGATTTCATCATTTAGAACTGCTTTTACCAGAATATTTTGACTTTACACAGTGTTAGAGTTGAAGGTAACCTTATTTCACCATACTTGGCGTTTCAGGGCCTGAAAATAACTTTGTGTACACATGTGTGACGCCTTGTTTTCCACCAGGAAACTGCTTCAAAACAGTTCATTTCTGTAAAAAACTATGTCGCTGATGTTTTTCAAGTTGTTTCACAACATAGAAGTTAAGACTCATTGAGTTTCACTCAACTTTAGATTTGGCCCAATGCAAGTCAAAGGGGATTTCAAAAGTGAGTTTGAGATGTTGAAGTGCACTTTGAAAAACAGTTGGGAAACCATCCAAACAGTTCTTAACCATAAGAGTACTGGGGATTTCATCATTTAGAACTGTTTTTACGATAGTATTTTGACTTTACACGCGTTAGAGTTGAAGGTAACCTTATTTCACCATATCGGCGTTTCAGGTCCTGAAATTCTCTTTGTGTACACATGTGTGACTCCTTGTTTTCCCCAGGAAACTGTTCAAAACAGTTCATTTCTGTAAAAACTATATACATGAAGTGTTTCATGTGGTTTCACAACATAGAGGTTAAGACTCATTGAGTTTCACTCAACTTCAGTTTTTGTCCATTGCAAGTTAATGGGGATTTCAAAAACTGAGTTTAGATAATGAAGTGCACTATGAAAAACAGTTGGAAACCATCCAAACAGTTCTTAACCATAAGGGAACTGGGGATTTTATCATTTAGAACTGTTTTTACCATAGTATTTTGACTTTACACAGCGTTAGAGTTGAAGGTAATCTTATTTCACCATAACGCGTTTCAGGGCCTGAAATTCACTTTGTGTTCACATTTGTGATGCCTTGTTTTCCACCAGGAAACTGTTCAAAACAGTTCATTTCTGTAAAAACTATATGCAGATGTGTTTCAAGTGGTTTCACAACATAGAATTTAAGACTCATTAAATTTAACTCAACTTCAGTTTTTGCCCAATGCAACTCAGTAGGAATTTCAAAGGTGAGTTTGAGATGTTGAATTGCACTTTGAAAACAGTGGGAAACCATCCAAACAGTTCTTAACCATAAGGGTACAGGGGATTTCATCATTTAAAAACTGTTTTTACCTTAGTATTTTGACTTTACACAGCGTTAGAGTTGAAGGTAACCTTATTTCACCATAGCATGTTCAGGGCCTAAATTCACTTTGTGTACACATTAGTGACGCTTGTTTTTCCACCAGGAACTGTTCAAAAAAA
>NW_024380961.1:0-3040 GCF_016835505.1 Polypterus senegalus | reverse complement strand
TGTGTGTGTGTATATGGATAAGCGCTAACACTGAAATACATTTTTTACGCGCAATGAATTTTGTTCACTCAAATTCAGATTTTATGCGCTAAACATAAATTTCTCTTCAAAATGCAACACTTGCACTTGCAATCTTTTTACGCTCAATATTTTTTTACGTGTGCTCAGAATAGTGGCACTGAAATAACGCCATACACAAGCAAACTATGGTACTTAGCGCGATGAGAGAAATCACAAAATCAACCGGAAAGTTCAAGCAAATTATAGAAAACAACCGGGTTTAAATCCGTTAAGTAATTATCTTGTGAAAAGTGGACAGACATACAGACAGAACACGCTTGGACCATTTGTTAGCGAGCACCTATGAGCCAAGGGTAACCTACATTCCAAATTTCAAGTTATAAGTCCTCATGGTTCGGGAGATTTTGTGATGTGTGATTCAGTGGTATTTGGCTTTATATACACTGGTGTGAAAAACTATTTGCCCCCTTCCTGATTTCTTATTCTTTTGCATGTTTGTCACACAAAATGTTTCTGATCATCAAACACATTTAACCATTAGTCAAATATAACACAAGTAAACACAAAATGCAGTTTTTAAATGATGGTTTTATTATTTAGGGAGAAAAAAATCCAAACCTACATGGCCCTGTGTGAAAAAGTAATTGCCCCCTGAACCTAATAACTGGTTGGGCCACCCTTAGCAGCAATAACTGCAATCAAGCGTTTGCGATAACTTGCAATGAGTCTTTTACAGCGCTCTGGAAGAATTTTGGCCCACTCATCTTTGCAGAATTGTTGTAATTCAGCTTTATTTGAGGGTTTTCTAGCATGAACCGCCTTTTTAAGGTCATGCCATAGCATCTCAATTGGATTCAGGTCAGGACTTTGACTAGGCCACTCCAAAGTCTTCATTTTGTTTTTCTTCAGCCATTCAGAGGTGGATTTGCTGGTGTGTTTTGGGTCATTGTCCTGTTGCAGCACCCAAGATTGCTTCAGCTTGAGTTGTGAACAGATGGCGGACATTCTCCTTCAGGATTTTTGGTAGACAGTAGAATTCATGGTTCCATCTATCACAGCAAGCCTTCCAGGTCCTGAAGCAGCAAAACAACCCCAGACCATCACACTACCACCACCATATTTTACTGTTGGTATGATGTTCTTTTCTGAAATGCTGTGTTCCTTTTACGCCAGATGTAACGGACATTTGCCTTCCAAAAGTTCAACTTTTGTCTCATCAGTCCACAAGGTATTTTCCCAAAAGTCTTGGCAATCATTGAGATGTTTCTTAGCAAAATTGAGACGAGCCCTAATGTTCTTTTTGCTTAACAGTGGTTTGCGTCTTGGAAATCTGCCATGCAGGCCGTTTTTGCCCAGTCTCTTTCTTATGGTGGAGTCGTGAACACTGACCTTAATTGAGGCAAGTGAGGCCTGCAGTTCTTTAGAACGTTGTCCTGGGGTCTTTGTGACCTCTCGGATGAGTCGCCTCTGCGCCTTTGGGGTAATTTTGGTCGGCCGGCCACTCCTGGGAAGGTTCACCACTGTTCCATGTTTTTGCCATTTGTGGATAATGGCTCTCACTGTGGTTCGCTGGAGTCCCAAAGCTTTAGAAATGGCTTTATAACCTTTACCAGACTGATAGATCTCAATTACTTCTGTTCTCATTTGTTCCTGAATTTCTTTGGATCTTGGCATGATGTCTAGCTTTTGAGGTGCTTTTGGTCTACTTCTCTGTGTCAGGCAGCTCCTATTTAAGTGATTTCTTGATTGAAACAGGTGTGGCAGTAATCAGGCCTGGGGTGGCTACTGGAATTGAACTCAGGTGTGATACACCACAGTTAGGTTATTTTTAACAAGGGGGCAATTACTTTTTCACACAGGGCCATGTAGGTTTGGATTTTTTTCTCCCTAAATAATAAAAACCATCATTTAAAAACTGCATTTTGTGTTTACTTGTGTTATATTTGACTAATGGTTAAATGTGTTTGATGATCAGAAACATTTTGTGTGACAAACATGCAAAAGAATAAGAAATCAGGAAGGGGGCAAATAATTTTTCACACCACTGTATATACACAGTGCATCCAGAAAGTATTCACAGCGCATCACTTTTTCCACATTTTGTTATGTTACAGCCTTATTCCAAAATTGATTAAATTCATTTTTTTTCCCTCAGAATTCTACACACAACATCCCATAATGACAACGTGAAAAAAGTTTACTTGAGGTTTTTGCAAATTTATTAAAATAAAAAAAACTGAGAAATCACATGTACATAAGTATTCACAGCCTTTGCTCAATACTTTGTCGATGCACCTTTGGCAGCAATTACAGCCTCAAGTCTTTTTGAATATGATGCCACGTTTGCAGCACACCTATCCTTGGCCAGTTTGTCCATTCCTTCTTTGCAGCACCTCTCAAGCTCCATCAGGTTGGATGGGAAGCGCCGGGTGCACAGCCATTTTAAGATCTCTCCAGAGATGTTCAGATTCAAGTCTGGGCTCTGGCTGGGCCACTCAAGGACATTCACAGAGTTGTCCGGGCCCTCCTTTGATATCTTGGCTGTTAAAGGGGCATTGTCCCCTGAAGATGAACTTAAAGTCTGGGTCAAAGGTGCTCTGGGGAAATTTCTAGGGGCTCTTACATTGCGCATCTTTTCCCCTTTTTCCGCTGTTTCCCCGTTCCTGCCCCGGGAAAAAAATCCCCCCGCATGATACTACCACCTTTCTTCACTGGGGATGGTATTGACCTTTGGGGGGCCTGGTTTCTCAAGCTGGGCCTGGAATTCACCAAAAAGTTCAATCTTTTTGTCTCATCAGACCAGAAATTTTTGTTTTTCCCATGGTCGAGAGTCCTTAGGGGCCTTTTTCCCCCCAGGCCCGGGGCTGCCTTGCCTTTTTCTAAGGGGGGCTTCCGTCTGGCCCTCACCATACAGGCCTGATTGGTGGTTCAGGAAAGGTTGGGGCCCTTCTTTTGGGGGAAAGGGTTTTCCCCCCTCCCCCCACCCCAAAAGGGACCTTCTTGGGAAAACCCAAAGGGG